>NC_081345.1:35426135-35431763 GCF_029784015.1 Lycium ferocissimum | reverse complement strand
AAAAAACTAAGATAACAGAGAAAGGAATTTGTAGCTTCTTCTAAAAGGGTGGAAGAAATGTTAAAGAACTTGGGGATCGGCACAAAACCTTTGTTCGCTGATTTGAATTGGCCCCAGCGCGATTTAATAATAAAGGTCGGAGCATCGACGACGGAGGAAGGTCAATCCTTTGTGAGTAATATACGAGCTAATACACCTTTCACCCACCAAACCATAAACTCCACCGCTTTTCGCAACCTGGTACTGCCTCCATCACCTCTATCGGGTAACTTTAATTTCTCTACCATCCAAACACCTCTTACCACTGAGATAAATTTTTCTCTACCACCCACCACTTTTCCATCAACACCTCAGAACCTCACCTCCGCGGCTTATCAACCACCGCGTTCCGTTACATCCATACCACCACCACCAGACCTAAGCCAACATATAAAACACCAATTATCTCTCCAACCGTTCAAACCCACGGGGAAGCCCAAAATCCGCTTTTGGCTCTTTCCTCGACCCACATTGATAGTACTTTACTGTGCCCGTGTTCATATGCTCACCGTCTAGATAATCATATTCATTTTGGTAGAGTACCTCAAGCTAAACTTGCCTTTCCAGATTTTGATGAAGCAAACCCCCACGCTTGGATTAGGTGTTGTGAGAAATTCTTTGAATTATACCAAGTGCACGAGGAGGCAAAACTGACGTATGTAGCACTGCATTTGAAGGATTTTGTGGATAATTGGTATGCTAGGTATGTGCAGGACCATGAAGGATGAGTTACTTGGGCTGAATTTTGCTTGGACATATGCCAAAGATTTGGCAATGAATTACCTGTTAATATTATGTCAGAATTTAATCGTTTAGAACAAACAAATGATGTGGATAGTTATCAAAGAAAATTTGAAGGAGTAAGATGTTTAGCAACTCTGATTAATCCATGCTTAAAAGAATCATATTTGGTCTACTGTTTTATTGGGGGGCTTAGTCCAGAAATACAACCACTAGTCCAAAATGAAAATCCCACAACCTTGTTAGAGGCATACAAGTGTGCTAAATTGTTTGAAAAAAATCGATGTATGCTCTGTGTAAGCAAATCTCCACTAAATTAACACCTCGCCACTCCTCTAACCCACCTAAATTCGTTCCTTACCAATCCACCCATAAAGCTCCAACAGTTGTGAATACCAAAAATGTTAGCAATACAAAACCTTTAACCTTTGATCAAATAAGAGAAAGGAATTTGTGTTTTAAATGCCACGATAAATTTACACCGGGCCACCAATGCAAGCCCAAAACCTTGCATGTAATGGAGGGTGAAGAGTATATTGACGCCCAAGAAGTCTGGGGCACGGATCCTATCACAGTAGAGGCCCAATAGGTCCATGATGAAGGGGAGGTGATACGCTCAAATTACACCTATTAATGGTATAACGCGGACGTTGTCAAATATAGTAACCCAACAAGGTTGGGGTCGAATCCCACAGGGAATGTGTGTGGTGAAAAGGGTACTAAATTCGTAGAATGCTATGTTGTCACGACCCAACTAGGGCCGCGACGAGTACCCGATACTTGTACCGAGCACCCCCTTATCTCATATCGTACTCCGCTTACTACGTGGGCCGTTTAAATTTATTATTGCCTTTCATTAATTACTCTGTCAGTAGTGGCATCATAGTAAAATACATAGGCTTTGCTACTTAATATACATCGGAGGGGACCGTCCGTAAATACAAAATATCCGACCATACATGATTGTCTACGAGCCTCTAAACAACATGCATATGATAACAGAGAGAGGGCAAGTCATGTTGTGCTCCGAATATGTACACAAGAACAAGTACCAACAAGTCATGGGTCTCTGTTAAATCCTGGAGACTTCAATGAACCGCCGGAGAGCCCTAAGGATCAAGTCCCTCAACCTCGCTACTCGCGCGGTGCATGAAACGCAAATTCCCACAAGAAGGACGTCGCACGATAATGTACCGGTATGTAAGACGTAAATCATAACATGAAAGCATGAACGGAACAATAATAATAGCATAAGGAGACAATTCAAGAACTATAAATAAAACACGACTATAGCCGTCGCCGCCCTTAGGCGGAATCATGCATGCTTACATTTACCTTTACATACATACATACATAACCCCGCCCGCATCACATAATATCTTTAGCCCGCGTCCGGATAATTATCTCGTGCCGCCCACTAGTGGTGGTCACCCCGCCATCTAGGCCCGATGTATGTATCGCAACCCGCGCCATGGTGACATGCCCGCCATCCCAGCGCGGTGTAATCATCTCGTAGCTGCCGCCGTAGCGGTGACATGCCCGGCCGTATAGGCACGGTGTAACTATCATAACTTAAGCATGCATAAGAGACTAATTAAAAGCTATGACTTTATCGGAGTGACGTAAGGTCGGAAACCTCCGATTACATTATGGAATAATCATGGTTATCATGTTTCACCTTGAAGGAACTAGTATTAGAAGGCGAGCCTATCAATGAAGAGTATCATCATGAGAAATCATAGAACAGGATTACAAGGCATCGTTTCGTATACTTGGAACCCTTGAAATAGTCATTATCCATAAGAAAAGTTAAGGAAATCGGGAGCGACTTATTGTTTCATAACGTCATAACCATGGTAGGAACATATCTTCGACATATCCATCATAGACATTTTCTCACATTCTTCATCATCATAGCCATAACAATATCATATTCATTGCTTAGTCTTAGGATCATTCTTATCATGCTCGTCACCTACGTATTTTCTTTCCTAACATCCCCGTTGATATCTTCATAGAATATTCTCATTAGAATAGTTACAACACTTGTTGTTTGGCGAACAAAACATTTATGGGAAAATCCGGGGATAGTGGGCCCACCTCGGGCGAATGAGGCGGCGTACACCATTTACGTGTAATACGTTCCGCGATATTACTTATGGAGGTCTTAGGGTAATCGGGTTTTATCCTTGCAAGTTCTAGGATATTTATGCATTTCTTTCACAATTCATGCACTTTTGGTTCAATGTACCGAATGAATAGTAACTATTTTTCAATCTCGGATTTCTAGAGTTAGGGAAGCCCCCGAGGCGCGAAATCAAGCCTATACGTCTAAGACATGCCAAAGAAGGAAGGTGAAGTCTTACATACCTTTTTCGCTTCCTTCACGACTCCAAACTCGAGCGCCAAAGTTCGCCAAAATCTACAATTTGGTCATATTTACCAAACTTTCATTAGAGCATTCAAAATGGGATTTCAAGGTAACACGTGCCTCGCCGAAATTTCGCACCTCCCTATAATTACACCATCCCACTAAGTTCAAATTGGCTAATCTCAAACATCAACAAATTCCGGAATTCAACCCGCCAAACTATCAACAACAATGTCAACAATCATGCTACAATTTCAATAATCAACTCAAAGTACATTCCAACAATTTAGTCGACATACTACTTCCTTCAAGGTATTTTAATTCCAATAAGAACATTAACAACATTACCATTCATATGCCAACAACCCCTTACTAACAACATTTTCTTCTATACATACAAGAACATAATATTCATTTTAAATACTTCAACCACAAGTCTCCAACTTCTACATCATCACAAGATTATTATGCATTCATTAGCAACATAGTATCCACAACGCAACATCAACCAAAACACTAAATAAAATTGGCTCATCTTCTTTCACCATTCAACACACATACACGGTTATACATACAATATACCACACGGCCACCATCATGCATTTACAACTACAACTTCTCCAAAATCATTCAACCTCCATTACCAATCTAATATTCATAACAATAACAACCAAACATCCAATAAAGTAATTATAACAAGATTCATACACACCATAGGCATGCACGGCCACACCCTATATTTGTGTTCTTCATGAATTTCACTCCTTTTCATACACTATACCATGCACAAGCATCCATACATAAAAAGTAAGTGAATTCTTACCTCTTCTCCTCAACTTCTTCACTTGACTAAAATGCGGAAACGACGAAACGGATGGCCTATCTTCCGAAACAATTGTACCATGTCGTAGAGGACCCTTGAATTAGTATGAATATCACAAGAAAATAATTTTTAGGAGCAAGATTTCAATGACCCAATTTTTCTCCCTCTTGGCCGTGACCCTTTCTCCTTGCTCTCTACTCTTTTTTTTTTTTTTGTCTTGAATTTAGAAGATGAATTCATATTTATAAGTCTCCAAGCATGTGAGGGGCACATGCCCCTCTCTAGAATTTTCTTGAATTCTATTTTTTTCTCTAGCAAAGATGACTAAATTTGTCATCTTATTATCATTATTCAATTTTCCCTTCTTTTCTTTTTGTCACATGGCCAATATGGCCTCTTTGGAATTTTCATGAAACTTGGGTAAAATTCCCATTTTGCCCCTCGACTTTTCTCAATATTACGATTTTGCCCCTAACCTTCCACATTATTTTCATTGGCCATTTTGCAATTTTCTCTTTTACCCTTGGCTTCCTTAAAAATTCCGCTTCCAAATTCTTCATAAACCGTTCATATGCTTAACAAAATAAAGACGTGGCCTTGCTTGTTGTCCCTCCCGCAATTAACTTGAATTATCCGATTGCACAAAAATGCGGGATATAACATATGTTTAGGTCTAATGTCTTAATCCGATGATTTTGGTAAAAGCTGGGTTTTTAGTAACTAATTGCTAAATATTACTTTGGTTGTGAATTTATGGTAAAAGAAACTAAGGTTGTGTCCCCGTTAGATAGAGTGTATGATCATGAGCATTGATCTTGATATACTTCTAATGGATCATTATATGAATGCACTTAATCCCTATATGAATCTCTACTATTTCCCAATAAATAAAGATTATTTCTTTCTATTATTTTCCCAAATATAAGAAAGTAGCTATGAAGAACGATTAATCATGCCAAGTAAATTCTTCTTATTCCTAAGTGAATTTATTAAACAAAGTTTAAAGCTTTGAGTTCTTGTTATTTATTCTTACCAACCCTAATTATTTTCCCAAATAAATCAAGGTCTATGGCTTTAATCAATGTTTGCAACCATTAATTATGAATGAAGAATGAAGAATAACCAAACCCTAATAATCCATTATTTGTATATCAATCACAAACCCAATCACAAAACATCCATCAATCGGGTTCACAACTCTAGTAAGGAAATTAGCTACTCATGACAAAGAACAAGAAACAAGAAATTGAAGAATTCATAATTGCTTACTGGAAGGAAAGAGGAATTGAGAATACTTGAATCATGTTTGAACCTTCAAAAACTAGAGAGTATTTAATGTTCTAAGTCAAAAGCTAAAAATATGAGAACTGATGATAATTAAAACGCTACAATGGACTATTTATAGGTTTCAAAACGTAAAATTACAGAATTTGCACTTAGGTCGGTACAACTTTCCACGGACCGTACAAAACTTCTACGGCCTTCCTTTAGTTTCTTCAGAGAATAATACGAACTGGCCTTCCACGGTCGCCCAGGTGTAATGTTGTACGGCTCTGCATGCTGCTCGTGAAAGTCTCTTCTATTATCACATCAACTTATACGGCCCGTACAAAGAGGGCCCCTATAAAAGGGCCGGGTTCAAAAACCCCCGTCC
>NC_081345.1:35416002-35426035 GCF_029784015.1 Lycium ferocissimum | reverse complement strand
ATTTAAAATTTTCAAACTTGGAAAACCCTTTGGCCCCTGTACGACACTTTAAATATATTTTACTACTTACTTTTACGGCCTAACAATTTAGACTGAACGTATATATCTTGGAAGTCAACTAGTTTTTACATACATACAATTTAGACTGAACATATATATCTCATTTTCGCATTGCTTTGATTTGCTTGTCTGTATCTGACTCTTTTCCCTTGTTTTCTTTTGAGCCGAGGAATTTTAAAAGGTAAATACACGAAGAAGTCAGGGGGTTCAACATCTATTATATATATATATATATATATATATATATATATATATATATATATAATAAAATAATTTTAACTTTGAAAATACACTGTAATTTTTCACAAGGGGGTTCGGATGAACCACTTGAGCCAATGTGTCCGCCCCGGCCGGGTAATACTTTCGGAATCGGCCTCCCTACCTTAAAGGTGGGGGTAAGATCTGCGTATCTTACTTCTCCTGGAAATGCACACTTCGTGTGGATTCAACTGTTGTTGTTGTTGTTGTACTGTTTAAAAAAATAGGTTTGTGAGTCAATGGTGACTCACGATCTAGCGCGAAAGAATTTTTATAGTTTAATTTTATAAAGTTTAATTTCCGCTTGTGGAAGTGGTGAGACCCTTGCAAGTTGCAATAATCTTTTATTTATCATACCTTTATATTTGTCATTATACTTCAATTATTATACCTTTTAGTTTTATAAAGTTTAATTCCCGCTTGTGGAAGTGATGAAACCCATGCAACAATATGTGTGTGCACTTTGACATAATCTGGGGATTTTCTCAAGAGTTCTAAGTTAGACTTTACTGTTAAAGAGTAAATAAAATTAATAAGAGCAATATTAACTTAAAAGAATCATTGAGAGTAAATCTTTTGTTTATAATTTTCTTACATTGAATTTTACGCAAGAGAAGATAAGTTAAAATTAACTGCGTCGTAATTCGAAAAGCATGACTAAGTTTTATCCAGCCAGCAACCTTCACCAGCTCCATGCCAAACAAGACATGAGAGTGTAAAAAACATAATTAAAATATAAAAGTCATGCCACTATAGTCTCATGATTTAATAATTCATTCAGTTCAATATAATACCATAGCTGACAGGGTGACGTTTAAGTATGAGCCTCGTGACCATAAATAAAATTGCGATGATTCTCATCATTTGTTAAATGTAATATATTGAATGTGTTTAACCGTAATTATCCAATTAGTCATATATAATTATATACAAATGACTCTTAGAGATGTTATACTGCAATCTACTCTAAGCTCCATTAAATCGAGATGTTATATATTCCTAACAGATATATAGCAACTAAGCTCTCGAAGTATGCATTAGTCACATGGTCTAGTCGTTATGTATAAAAGTTACAGAATAGGAATGAGAGTTGACCCACCATGTGTGAATGGGAGATGTTGGAAATTGGATTTGGGTCACCCATGTGGGTCAACCCGGATTCATATCCACATAAATAAATATATAATGCGTTATATATTATTATATAATTATCATAAAAGAAAAGAGGAAAAGACACAACTGTTAGGAATTTATGTCAACAGTTGTATCCTTTCAGAATTAATAGAATATAAGCATGTTTCTATTGAAGAAACCAACAAATCTTTTTCCTCTAAAGTACAAAAGACAAAAACTCTCTTCTTTGTAGAAAAGAACTTCCGTGGAAGATTCCTGCATTGTTCATGGAGCAATATTTTTTTCTATAACTCAGGTACGTCATAGACTGTGAAACTTTATGGTGTAGTTCGTGTTCTATAAACATGTGATTACACCGTCAACTAGTGAAACAAATATTGGAGAATCTTGAGGGCAGTATGTGTTCTTGTAGATTGTGTATTTTCCATCACGTCTTAATTCATATCTCACAGGAAAAAAGAAAAAGTTTCCCGAGTGGGTGCGTTCATCAGACCGTACGTGTTAATTTAGTATGATTTAGTATAATTAAATCGACGTAAAATATATTAGTTAATCATAATTAAATGATGATGTCTATATATAAAACACATGTCATGTATTTATTAGTGTGGGGCACAACAATTCTTGATAGAGGACTAGTCAAGGTAAAAGCAGCAAGCTTCTATGCTGAAAACTTATGAACAAAGGGTACATATATGACAATGTAGACAAATTCCATTGGAAAAGAGGAAAAAGCTAAAGGATTATATAAAAACAGAACACTGATTTATATAGTATGCAAATTTATTAGCTCAATAATACCGTAATCATAGGAACAAATTTACGGTGTTTTGAGCTTTGATATTTGACAGAACTGGGGCAATATTTTTCCATCACGCCATTTTCTCTTCTTTAATTTGGTCCACAATCACCAAGTTAGACATTCCGTTAGTCGAACGCAATATCCATGCCTAATCATTTTGATGAAAGGTACAACAACGGAGAATTAAATCTAACAGGGATTTCCATAAAGTAGGAATAAAATATTAATACAGTATTATTTTTTCTGGAATAACATATTATGTAATGCTGATAACTGATTGAAACAAAAGTCGTCCATAATCTCCATGTACAATCAGTAACACGTTGGACGAGTCTATAAATAAACGTCTCCTCCTGATCTTGTTCTGCTTGCCTAAAATAAATTGATGAAGCGTAAGTCAGTAATCATGTGCAAAAAAAGAAAAAAGGATTGAATTCTTAGTTTCTAACCAGTCATAGTTTTCTTATAACAGTAGGTCAGTGAGAGTTAAATAAAAAGGGATAATTTCCGTCCCTCCAGATTTAGCTTATAACACCAACATTCTCTATGACTTGCGATAGCACGTTTACCTTTTCTATTTTGACTTTTTTACCAATTATTTAAAACTATTTATCATTATATAATTTAGTTATAATTAATTTGTCCTTCCTAATATTTTAATGTTTCAACTAATTACACGGAAAGAAAATCTATTTGCCAATATTTGTTTTTAATCTAATCCAAAAAGTTTAAGTTTTATTTAAAAGGAGGTTCTTCCAAATCTATGGGCAAATTTCTTTTTAACATGGCCGCCTGATGTGTATCAATTATTTTTCATTCCTCCCCAAATCACCCTGAAATTTGACTTTTAGAAATGAAATCATGACTTAATGGCATATATAGAAAAAAGCCTCACTAATCAAAAATTCCAATTAAAAGCTTTGGTATTAGAATTCCATCCAAACAAACTTCGGCGAGGATTACATTTTTTATTGTCTTCATCTCCCTGACAGTGACTGAGACAGAGAGATAAATGAACAGATTGGTTGCAGGTTAAACCCCAGTTTTTTAATTTAATTTAAGAAGTATAATATTATAAAGGACAAATTAGTCATATTGTAATTATTTTGAATTATTAAAAATCAAGTTAAATAAATTTAAAGAAGTCAAAACGAGGACTAGTGTTATAAAGCCAAATGCGAAGGAAGGTTTCTGAAATTATCTCCAAGAAAAACTTAATTAGAGAGTTTCAAATATCGTAAAGTATTTTTTTAATTTGGAATGAACAAAAAAAAAAAAAAAACCTCTAAAATTGTACCGAGGAAGTGCGTAACTTTTTCCTATCATATTACAGGAAAGCCATACAACTAATTTCGTCGCAAAAAATTGAGGTATTAATATAATATTTCAACCCTTTAATGACTTAGAGGCCGTTTCAATTAGCTTATTATAGATAGATTATTGAAACAAATGTTATAATTAAATAATTACGTGTTTGGATAGATGTACCCAACAATTATTAATAATTAATGGCTAATTAACATTACGTACTCAAACATGAAAGCTGTTCCGGATAATTCCGTTGTGTAAATTGTCTATAATAAAAGTTTTTAGTTATCAAACTTAGCTATATTTTTATTTATTTATAGTTATAATTTTATTTATTTAATTATATCTGTAGAAATCTTTTTCGCATGAACCGGTGGAAGTGTCACTTGTGGCTGGCTAAAACTTATTCACGTTTTTAATTAACATGCACATTTATCTTGATTACTTTTCTTTTGCTTATATAAAGTGAAGTACTTAAAGATATAATAGGAAATTGTCCAATCTTAATGATTCTTTTTAGTTAATGTTGCTTTGTCTGAGAACATTTGTGGAAGGTACTAAGTCAAACTCCACATGTTTATTAGCTTTGCTCTTGGTGATTCCATTAATTTCCATATGCATGCGTAGCTTTTATATAATGAAAAGATAAGAGCATATCGGAAATAGAATCAGAATTGATTTTTTGTGAACGGTATATTAGAGTTTATACTTCTTTAAAGCCTTTCCCGTATCTTAAGATTATATGAATTTAAAGCAGCGTTCATTAGATATATACCATCAAGTATGAAATAACAAAGACAATTTCAAAGATTTCTATTATTGAACTAGCTTTTCAAACTGCTTTTAGTCAGACCGGTTCGTCCACGTATAAATAGGATGGATTCATAATTTAAAATTTATGCGTTCCTTAAATGACCTCTAGTTAATATACAATAATAACTCGGTTCACAGTCAAATATTTAGTAGATTTCTTACTAATACATGATCTAGACAAAAGTTAATGAATACCCATAAACCTAGATATCCATATATCTAAAGAGTTCGCTAAGTTAATAATATCTCCATTTTTTTATTTTCAAAAATAATATTGCCAGTGTATAAATATATGGACATTTTTATCTTTCACCCCTTTCTAGTCTTTAGTTAGATGTCTCTCTAAATTAATATACTCTACTACAAATAAAATATATAAAATAAAAATTCTCCACACTTACCCCTGCTTTAATTTGTTTCATTTTAACGCGTTTTTTTTTCTTTTGTAGGAGTGGGGGATGGGAAAAGGGAACATGGAAAAGCATTTTATTCTGCTAAATTAATGTCCGGTGATTACTGACAAAATAGTGATTAAGTATTGCAGCATCTATTCTGAAGCTTAATTGCATCTCACAATAGATTTACTTTAATGTATTGGAGAACAAAATAACTCCCCATTTCCCTCGACGCCAGCACGTGTTGCAATCCCAAGCTTAAGCTTTTGGTTTTGGGGCTGAGAAAAGAAAAATTCTTGCCAAATAGTATATACAAGTGCTTGATTACTTTTTGAGACTAAAATATTGACTGATTCATAAGTTCACAACTGCTAGTTCTGCTACCATGAGGAAAAACAACGTAACTCAAGATAATATAGATTGTATACCCAATTTTTTATTCTCATCCGTTGTTCGAATACCTAATGCTTTGAAGCCGATCAACCCAAATTTGCTCGGGAAAGTCCCATTTTAAGAGGTAAAGTATGTCCTACTACTATTAAAGGTGACTTTATTTTTAGGGTTCGAACCCCGCTACAATATTTTGTGGTTTCTCAAATGCCTGTACTAATTACTTTTATAATTTTTAGCGATGGTATTGAACCTTTTTTAGTACTATTGCTATTATTACTACATCTCGACCATCAAATTTGGTTCTCAGCCATTTTTAAAACCACACTAGATCACATAGCTAGCTAGCATATGTAGCTCTTTGCAAAGGGACTGTACAAGCGTCATAATCAAATCCAAATTACTTAGTTATAGAAAGTATTAACAAACAACTCATTTCGTTGGTTTCATAATTAATTAGTGGCAAGTTGCTAACCACGCTAACTGGCATTTGCCATGCAACAGAGCAAGAACTGGAAGTTGTTGACTAGCTTTTCTTTTTCTAAAACGAAACTTCAGCTCCTGAAAATTATTTCTTTTAATAAAAATATTTGCTATAACTTTGGGGTAGATTCTATATTTGTATAAAGAAATTAATGTTTGCACCGAAAGAGTAGACGATTTGTCATAATTAACAGGGATGAAGCATGTTGTTGAGTGTTGACTACGTACTATGTGGAAGGAACAAAAATAGAAAAGAAAATTAGAATTATGTGTGCCGTTCTTTTGTTTGAATGTGGAGGATTCAAATCCTATGAGTAACATTCTCTTCCCATTTATCCCTTCCCTTCTTTACCTGTGAAATACTTAATAAAACAATGTAAAAAAAAATTACGAGTATAAACTTTATGCATCGACGGTGCAACAAGTATTGATGCAATTAGATAAGTGAAAAGGTCATCACAGATAATTGTATATATTGATAACTTGCTATAAATTGTAATAACCTATTACTATATATTGTAACATACTCCCTCTGTTTCAATTTGTTTGGTATATTTCCTTTTTAAGTGCCTAAAAATGAATGACATTCTTTCACAATTTGGAACAAATTCACTTTATGAATGATTTACGGCCGTACAAATTTTCAAGGCTTATTTTGAACCACAAGTTTCAAAAGTCTTCCTCTTTCTTAAATGTAAAATTGCCCGAGTCAAATGGGTTCTATAAATTGAAACGGAGGGAGTATTAAACTATACGGAAAAGGGCCAAATATTCTTTTCATCGAAAAGGGTTAAATATACCCCTCGTTAGTCTTTGGGTCCAAATATACCCCTATCGTTATATTTTAGGCATAAATATACCCCTACGCTTAAAGTTGACCAACGGTAAACTTCTAATCCCACGTGGCATTAATATTTTCATGAGGTGGATGCCACGTGGCATGCCACCTCACTAACCCTTTTACTACCCCACCACCACCCCCGCCCCCCTTCCAATATCCGTGTATCTAACCTCTCCATATGGATGTTTCCATTCTCCATAAACTAAAAAGAAACATCCTAAGAAATGCGGAAAGTATTAAAGAGGGGACTTCGAGAATGATCCACCGTCACCATCGTTCTAAAGTGATCGCCGGAAAGGAAACGACCAAAATGGTATCCTCCAATGTACTAAGGAATGCCAAAACGAGTTAGTGAAGTAGTTATAAGGGATACTCCATAACAACATAAAAAAACTTAATTAAATCGGGTTTCCATAATAACTTAATTCAACGCCCTATCCCATTTGCTCCTCCTCGATTTGTTCTTCCACCACCAAAATTTTCATCCCTTCCACCACTATTGCCACCGTTACCATGACTCGTGAGTGCGTTTTCGACATGTGGTAAGCCGAAATTTTGTTGGTTCTATTATTCCGCCGCTAATTAAGAGCTGCTCTTTGAATTAAAGTTTCAATTGCTGCTAATATAAGATAAAAAATGGCATCTTTTCTCAATTTCTGAGATAATTTTCTTCTTTTTAGATCAATTTTCATCTGGATTTTCCTTTTTGGTGAGGAAGACTCTATTTTTGCTTGAAACCTTTTGGCTCATGTAAATTTATGAGGGCACATGTGCGATAGAGGTGTTTGGTTAAATGGAGGCTAAGTTCGGGGGGAATGATTCACAGTTTTATGGTCCGGCTATGGAATGGGATTTAAATGATTGGAAGTGGGACGGTGTCGCTCCCCGAATTCCGTACCATTGGATTATCGGAGCAAATGGTTCCTTTAGGATCAAATATTCTTGGAGTCTCCGGTGGTTATGAAATGGTATATGGAAGAGGGGGTGTGCGTGGGGGTGGGGAGTAAAATTGGGTGTGGTCAGTGAGGTGGCATGCCATGTGGCATCCGCCTCATTAGAATATTAATGCCACGCGGGATTGAAAGTCCATATTGGTCAACTTTAACTGTGGAGGGGTATATTTGTGCCCAAAGTATAACGGTAGGGGTATATTTAGACCCAAAGTATAACGAGGGGTATATTTAGCCCTTTTTCGATAGTACAAGGGTATATTTGGCCCTTTTCCGTAAATTATATTGATTGTATATGCATTCTTTCTCGTATCAATAGGTGTTAAAAGAAAAAGAAGGAAAGTCTAGCTACCAAATCAATAATTTCTCATCAAACATTTTTTTAGAGTACTGCATGTTAGCATTGCCCCTATTCCCTAATACGGCTTCCTTGTTATTCCAGAGGTTGTAAGCTTTCAAGAAAATGTTTTCTATCCAACAATCCCTTTATTTTTTAATGTTCAGAGGCTCAAGTATTGTTCTGCCAGAGGTTCCAACTGATGGAGGAACCTGCCCTTTATGGTATTTAATTATAGTTTTATTCCTTTCAGATATGGTAGTCACAAGTCAGCTAGGCAGTAGTCCCCAACCTACTTAACTTCTTCCCTGTATAACTAATCGTCTATGTCTATTAAAAAGAAAAAATTGTTCAATAACTTTACTCTGTTGCATGCCAAATGCTACTTCTTGATACTAATTATCACAACATCGATAAGAACGAGTTGCTTATTAGTTTTACCTTTAATAACTGGAGTATTTGGTTTTGGTGTAGGATTATTACTCATATGCTTTTGAAGTGGTAATTTTGTCATTTACTACTTCAATTATCATACCTTGCATATATCAGTGATCGTAACGAATTCAAGTTATATATATTATCAATGTAAGAAAAATATAAAAATATAAAATTTACACTATCGGGTAACTCAAAAGATATTTAGTAAAAGTTTGACTCTATCAGGGTGGTGATGTTAGCTTCTTCTAATTTTACTTAACGCTCATGGTTTAAGGAAGAGTAGTGACTTCAGTAATGATACTCCCTCTACTATAACATAAAATTATGACTTTTGTCTTTGATCATGTGATCCGATATTAATGCTAACAATAACCTGATTTAAAGTTAATTGGTTGTCAAAATGGAGCAATATAGCAAAACACTCAAAAATAAATTCAACATTATAGCTAAAAATTACTGAAATTATTAACACAAGTCATACAATAAGATGGTTTTCGCGATTTTCAATTTTCACCGCCTTGTGAATTACTCATAAATTCTACGCCTCGCAGTAGTCATGAAGTACTACTTATAGCGTATACGAATACAATTCATTAAACACTAACAAGGGGTAGTGATGGAATGGATAGGATCCATTCTATTCTTAATTAAATTCATTTCGCATTCCAGCCATAGAGAAAATCTAAATCTTGTTAAGGAGCGCATTCTGGACCTTAAACGGCGTGAATTCGAATTAGTCGGAGCTCTAATGTGAATGCCAGACGCCGGGTGAGAAATCAAAGAGAATACCATTAAACAACTAAAGAAGTGTTCTTTATTTTCAGCTATCTCCAAATGCTTATTCTTTGGGTCATAACACGTGCCGTTGTAGGGGAAAAAGTCGTTTTATTCTTCTATCCACTAGATTAATCTATTATTGGTTGCATTGCTACTTAAAGTCTCAGAATAGATACTGCAATTAATTTCAATCTATGGATATTTTAAGCACTTACCACAAGTTTGGTGTAACTATTGATCACCACACGCGTTTGTAGAATAATAACTTTTCATATGCCCTTTATCTTTCCTAAAATCGAATTGTTATACTATATTATAAAAAAAAGTTGCATATTTCATTTCGATACGAATATTTCATCTTCAAAAATGATCTGTTCAACAACTGAAATTTTCACTAGTCAATAATTGAAAAAAACTATTAAGTCGAATGAAACAGGGTACAGCATGGAAATTTTAGCCTGCCAACAATTACTTCCTTTCAGCTGCTACAGAAATTAGCATACCATAAGTTGGGGCATTTAATTATTAGTCACTCTTTAGTTTTTTATTTTAGTATAGGTGACTCAAGTTTTAATAATTAGGTAGAGGTGATAATTTTCTATTAGTGTTTAAGGGATTTTGAAGTTGCCCAAAAGTTTCTATTTTAAAACTTTAACCCTCAACTTTATTTTTAACACTTTGCACTCAAGTTTTATTTTTAACACTTTGACCCGCTGTCGCCCGGATCCCGCCCCAGGCCCCATGCCCCCACCACCCTCCCCTGCCCCCTGCCCCCACCCCACCCCAGCCAAATTTTTTTATTTTCTTTATTTTTTCACCCCCTCCTCCTCCCAGCCCCTTAACCCCCCGCCCCCCCCAAAAAAAAAAAATTAATTTTTTTTTTAATTTTCTTTATTTGTTTTTTTTCACCCCCTCGTCCAACCCTCCCCCCACCCCCACCCCCACCCCACCCCCTCCCCCTCCCTCCCCCCCCCCCCCCCACCCGTCCCGACCAATTTTTTTTTATTTTCTTTATTTTTGTTTCCCCCCTCCCCCCCAACCCCCCAA
>NC_081345.1:35405825-35415902 GCF_029784015.1 Lycium ferocissimum | reverse complement strand
CATAAAAAGGTAAAAAGGGTGGGCCATATGGCTGGGGGGAAGGGTTCAGGGCGACCAACGGATTTCGCCACGGCCCGTTTTTAAGAGGGATCGAAACCCCCGGAAAGGGGCGGTTTGGGGCGGGACCGACCATTCAAAAGGACGCGGGGCCAAAAAAGGGAACGTTACGTTTGGCCCCGGAAGAGAAAAAACGAGACCCCTTTTTTAAAGTTTTTCACTCCCGTTATTAGGATCGGCATGAGGGGAAAGTGGGGGGCTTCTCTTAGGGAAAAACCGGATATGGCCCCCAGATAGAAAAAAAAGGGGACATACGGATGCAGCCCTTTTCGGGGAAGGATCGTAAAGACCTTTTTCCGTTTTGTGGCCAAGACCGCTTCGAGGTGTGGCCGTCGACCCGGGATGGGGTTTTTGCCCCGGTGCCGTTGTCAAAGGGGCCGTGCTGGGCCACCCCGGGGTGGCGTCCCCGCCAGGTAAACCCCCCTGCGTGTGTGGGGCGCGCCGTCGGTCGATCTCCTCGGCATCCGCCGGAAAGTGTCCTTGTTATTATTATTTTTATTGGTTCACATTGTACAAAGCCCATGGAG
The DNA here is from genome assembly GCF_029784015.1 of Lycium ferocissimum. Classification (NCBI taxonomy): domain Eukaryota; kingdom Viridiplantae; phylum Streptophyta; class Magnoliopsida; order Solanales; family Solanaceae; genus Lycium; species Lycium ferocissimum. Next base: position 35,415,318 of record NC_081345.1, on the reverse strand, counting down.
GCAACACTATAAATATGGGCATCCCCCTCGCTGTGGGTTGGCTCCTTGATGTTCTCAAAGAATATTTGTAATAGAATAGCATATATATACAATCTTTCTCTTAAGTTCTGATTCGGACAAGGCCGTCCTACCCAAGTTTATATTACATTCGATCTTTCAATTGTTCTATATTGATTCATGAACACTCGTACACGCAAACAAATCGCCATCTCTAGCCATTTCCTCGAAGACCCTGTGACATGTACGTTTTCTTTATTCCGTACATATCAAGATCCAAGCACGTATCCTATACCCGCTTACAAATTTAATTGGCTTATCCGATTTCGAGGTAAACACATGTGACTAGTGCATACTTCGAGAGCTTAGTTGCTATATATCTGTTACGTATATATAACATCTCAATTTAATGGAGCTTAGAGTAGATTGCAGTATAACATCTCTAAGAGTCATTTGTATATAATTATATATGACTAATTGGATAATTACAGTTAAATACATTCAATATATTACATTTAACAAATGATGAGAATCATCGCAATTTTATTTATGGTCACAAGGCTCATACTTAAACGTCACCCTGTCAGCTATGGTATTATATTGAACTGAATGAATTATTAAATCATGAGAATATAGTGGCATGACTTTTATATTTTAATTATGTTTTTTACACTCTCATGTCTTGTTTGGCATGGAGCTGGTGAAGGTTGCTGACTGGATAAAACTTAGTCATGCTTTTCGAATTACGACGCAGTTAATTTTAACTTATCTTCTCTTGCGTAAAATTCAATGTAAGAAAATTATAAACAAAAGATTTACTCTCAATGATTCTTTTAAGTTAATATTGCTCTTATTAATTTTATTTACTCTTTAACAGTAAAGTCTAACTTAGAACTCTTGAGAAAATCAGATTATGTCAAGTGCACACATATTGTTGCATGGGTTTCATCACTTCCACAAGCGGAAATTAAACTTTATAAAACTAAAAGGTATAATAATTGAAGTATAATGACAAATATAAAGGTATGATAAATAAAAGATTATTGCAACTTGCAAGGGTCTCACCACTTCCACAAGCGGAAATTAAACTTTATAAAATTAAACTATAAAAATTCTTTCGCGCTAGATCGTGAATCACCATTGACTCACAAACCTATTTTTTTAAACAGTACAACAACAACATACCCATTTGAATCCCACGATTAGTAGGCTCAGTAGGAAGTTAAGTGTACGCAGACCTTACCCACCTTGAAAGGTAGGGAGGCCGATTCCGAAAGATCGACCTCGGCCAGGGGGAGCCACATTGGCCCTGCTGCTCATCCGAACCCCTGGCGAAAAATTACAGCGTATTTTCAAAAGTTAAAATTATTTAATTATATATATATATATATATATATATATATATATATAATATATGTTGAACCCCCTGACTTCTTTGTGTATTTACCTTTTAAAATTTTGAACCCCGTAGATGAAAATCTGAAAACTCCGCCATCGCTTTTTCGGCTCAAAAGAAAACAAGAAAAAAGAGTCAGATACAGACAAGCAAATCAAAGTAATGCGAAAATGAGATATATATGTTCAGTCTAAATTGTATGTATGTAAAAACTAGTTGAATTCCAAGACCGTAAAAGTAAGTAGTAAAATATATTTAAAGTGTCGTACAGGAGCCAAGGGTTACCAAGTTTGAAAATGTTAAATGTGTTGGACTTTTAAGTTTCAATATGATGAAATACTAATCCATTCAGCCACTCAGGGAGTCAACTTAATTATGGTATGCTAATTTTTGCAGCAGCCAAAAGCAAGTAATTATTGGCGGGCTAAAACCTGCATGCAGTACCTTTTCATTGGACTTAATAGCTTTTTTTTTTTTTTTTTGAGTAGTGAAAATTTCAATTGTTGAACAGATCATTTTTGAAGATAGATATTCGTATCAAAATGAAATATGCAACTTTTCTTTATAATAATTCAAATTTAGGAAAGATAAGGGCATATAAAAAGTAAACCCGTCAACCGGTTTGAACCGGAGTGGTAACCGGATTTTGACAGGCGTTTCCGATTAAAAAACCGGAACCGGCCACCGGTTCCGGTTTACCGGTAAAAAACTCAAAACCGGAACCGGTCCGGTTCAAACACGTCCAAAACCTCTTTTTTTTTTTGTTTTTTGTATAGTATATATATATATATTATAGTATTTATTAGTATATTGTAGGTATATTTACATATGTTATATAAGTTTATAAGTAAAGTTTATATATATTCTCGACTTAAAAGCACAGTAAGTCAAGATATATATATATATATATATATATATATATATATATATATATTAAGTTATATGCTTAAGTTATACTACATATATCTAAAATATAGTAAGAATATACTTATATATATATCAATATACTTAGGTTATATAACTTTTATATATATATATATATATATATATATATATATATGTTTAATTATATGTATATATATATATGTTTAAGTTATATATATATATATATATATATATATATATATATATATATATATATATATATATATATATATATATATATGTTATATACTATATATATATACTTATATATTATAACTTAAGTTATTTATAGCTTAATTTTTTCTAAGTTTATAAATTCGTATATACGTGTATATAAATATATATATAGTTATATATATATATATATAAAATATAGTAAGAATATATATATATATCAATATACTTAGGTTATATAACACATATATATATATATATATATATATATATATATATATATATATATATATATAACTTATAACTATATATAGTATACATATAACTTAAACATACACACACACACGCATATATATATATATATATATGTGTGTGTGTGTGTGTGTGTGTGTGTTTAAGTTATATGTATACTATATATTATAAGTATATTCTTAGTATATTTTAGTTATTTTTCAAGTATATAACTTTCTAGTTTTTAATTTAAGTAGATGTATATTATAAGTATATTCTTAGTATATTTTAGGTATTTATATTCTAACTTAATATAAGTAAAAATATGAACACAAGTAAATAGAAGAAAGCTCAATGAGCCATATATTTTATTCATTCTTGGATAACATTTATTTGCAAGTTGTATTTTTTTTTAACACCAAATAATATATGAGTTGCAAAAAAATAGTAGAATAATAAATCACCAATTCTCAATCATTTGGTTAATTTCCCCAATATCATATTCGGCCATGGAGATATCTTCAAAGTCTTCCATTTGGTCCGGTCCATCTGCTATCAAATCTTCAATCTCTTCCTCTTCGCTTTCCTCCGCTTTCTAAGTTTGGTTGCGTCGCTCCATCTAATCCAATCGCGAATGCACACTAGTACTTACCAAGCTAAATCCGGATAATGAGTGTCTATGGTCTCCAATTTGTTGTCTTCCTTGGCTAAATGCACTCTCCGAAACCACGGTTGATACTTGAACCGAAACGGGATATCTCGAGCCATTCTTGAGAGTATCGGATGACTTGCCTTGTATTTCTTCCACCATTTAAGACGTCCAGCTCATCTAGTTTTCTTGATATTCACATTTGGCTACATCAAATAAAAGTTATATTCATCAAAGTTTGCACTACAAGAAGGAGTTGGCTGTGAATGTTTTCGGCTGTGAATGTAAAACTTTTAAATGCGACAAACCCGACAAGCCCTTTTTGCTACTTTGAGAAGTAGTAGGGCGTGGAGCAATGGGTGTAGCATGTTCTTCCAAATTAGAATAATGAGTAAAACTTTTCTAAACTCGTCATCAATAGCGAGTTGCCCATTAAAGATGGATGAACTCCCTCTTCAATTTCTAAAAATGTATAAATTTGACCAACCAATGCTTTAGTATAAGACACTTTTAAACAAGGATTTAAAGAGAACCCAATATAAATAAAGTTGGGATGGGAAAAAAATACTTCTTAAATTTGATTATCATATCAAAATAGGCGCTTGATAATCGGGTTTATATTTATACTCTTGTAAAACTCTAGCTATTTCCGCTAAGTAGGCTAAAATTTCGGTTACGTGGGATAGAATTGTTTTGAAAAAGCAAGAGTTGCATTATAAAAAATTTCTAAGAGTTCAACACATTCCTTAACATCTTCCCATTGCGCAAAATTTAACCAATCATTACTATTAATATTATATTTGTTGTGAACTTGTTGTATAGGAATCCTATACTTATATGCTTGTTGTAGCATAATGTAAGTGTAGTTTCACCTAGTCTCAATTTCTACTTGAATTTTCCTAGGTTTAAGGTTATTTTCCACACAAACATTCTTAAAATCTCTAAGTCTTCCCTATTAGCATTACAAAAAAAACGCAACCGCATTTCTAACTTTTTGAATAGAATCGTCAAAACACACAAGATCATCTTTAACAATTAAGTTTAAAATGTGACAACTACATCTCACATGAAAAATATGTTACACCCCGTATCTTAGAACTAAGGTTAGACTCATATCATTAAAGTTTTAGTGGAAAAATTGAAGGTTTGAACGTTTTGCGAAAATGGTTGATATGCCTACTTCGGGCAGTGATAACTCCTTGATTAGTTGGGAATTTGGGAAAGTATCCTCAATAAAAGTTGTAGTACGTAAAAATAGCTTTCTAACGATATAAGTACCAGGCCAATCAGAGATTGGAGCAAGGAGATATGATCGTCTCAATATGGCTAATAGTAAGGCGTTTAAAAGTCTATAGAATCGGCTAAGTTTTGATACGTACGCCATAATAATTTCATGAAAATCCGTTTGGGATGGAGGAAACTTAAAACATGAAAGTTGTATTCCTTTGAAATATCTTTCCCGACGGTATATTATGGGCCTTGAGCAGAGCTATGTACAACAGTTATGCCTATTTTACGATCTATAAACCTGCGAAGCCGTCGTGTCTCTTCTGGGGCGCGTGCGATGGATCGTATCGCGGGCCGATCGCCAATCTGAATATTGACTGCGGATGTCACGCGATGCCCGTGTATCGCGCCCCGACTCTTCATGAAGGTCGGGTTTCGGGTCAATAGTCGGGTTTTACGAGCGTTTTAAGTTATATTTAAGCTTGGGGTTTATTTCCCTAACACCCACGAGGTACGAAAAATCATTCTAAAGTCGGAGGAACAAGTCCCAGCCTCAAGAACCCTCGAAGGTAAGTTTTATCATGATTCTAGGTTAAATTGGGACACAATAACACATGATAAGAGAAATACTTCTAATCCCGGGATAGAGTTGTGATTGGAACATATATATATATATATATATATATATAGCCTTAGAACCCAAACAAGAGGATTGAGCGTCAAAGGTAATGCTTCGACACTCTAATCATTCATAATAGTGAATTGATGAGTTCTTGGGAGAATAGTAAATGGGTTTAGTAAAGAGAATTACGAACTATAGTAGGGTTTTGGATTGTTGACTTGAGGTGTTATAATCATATGGGTGATGGAGAATGATGTTAATTACACTAATTGAGATTGTAGAATCAGCTAGAAGTAATAGAATGGGGATTGGGTGAAGAAAACACCATTAATAAAGGTTGTAGAGCTTAAATACCAAACATGTTTGATAAAATGCTTAGATGACCAAACGTCCATGATATATTGCTAATATAGAATCCCTTTGACTTGTATTGATATAGATCAAAGTTGAAAAAAGGGTTGATGAACATTGTATTACGCTCAATTTGGAATTAAGGTATGTGAGGCTAACTATCTACGTTAGGGAATGGAAATAATTCTCCTAAACATGGCCTCATTCTTGTCGGTAATTTGACTCGAATACGGTTAGCCTAGTTTTATGATATGTTGTAGAAGCATGTTATCTCCTAGGGTTGCGATTCTGAAACTTCGTTCATGGTTGTCGATTTGAATATCATGAACTCAGCGTAATCTTTATAGACATGTATTGTTACCACATGGTCTACAAGAAATTCGGTATGCTCGAAACGATCGGTGTTTTCAATAATCGGTCCGAATGTCTATTTCGGTTCGACATTGTTCATTGTTGTTATGGTTCGGTACTTATTAATTAACCATAATTAAACATATGTGATTTGCCCACGAGGCACAGCACGATCTTGTGTATGCGTATACATGGCGTAAAGCCATTGGTGACACTATATTAGGCGTGGGAAGACCATAGCGTGCGTTACTATTGGGCGATAGTAACGCATATAAACACGGATGTCTGACGGATGATTGAATCGGAAGAAGAGTATTCATATCTCACTTCCTTGCCAGGATACGATTACGATTCTGATTATCGGTTTGGTTTGATATTTTATTGCTTGATTGCTTTATATATCGGTACAATTCAAATGTCTTTGATGTTCACTTTATTAGCAGGGGCTGCGTCTCTCGATGCAAGGAATGAGGTTAACGACTAGAGCTATTTAGGAGTGCAATATATATTCTTGGTGACCCAAATTCCTTCGGGGCATTGTCGGCTATCGATTATTTCGGTTCATTAACACCCTTTTATTATTGGTATTCTTGAGGCTTCATAGACATGATTCGGACGATCGAATATTTGTTATGTTAGCCTTGTTGAGTTATACTCATAATTGTTCGGTTGTTTTGGTTTAGCCATGTTGGCTCCATCAAGGATATTTTCCAGTTGTGTAAGTATTTCCGCATTATGATATTTGGTCGGACTTTTAGTTAATCGGCATGTGTTAGTTTTATTTTATAAGTCGATTATGTTTTGGTATCACATGTTGATTCGCCCGGCCCGATTGGTTCGCTCGGTCACGTACGGTCGACAAATGTAATGCGTGTTACGTCCGAGCCCGGAGTTCGGGCGTGACAAAATATTTTTTTAGCGGAGGGTTTAATTCTCTTTTTAAAAGACCAATCGCCTTTGTATTATTAGAAGCATTATCTAAAGCAATACAAAGTGTTTTTTCTATAAATGTTAAAAAATCTCATAATAGTAGACATTGAATCCGCTAAAATTTTTCCATCGTGACGACCTTTTCCTTCATCATATAAAAGCTATAATTCTTTTTGCATAACCCAATTGTCATCAACCCAATGACATGTAATAACAAAAAAATCTAACTTGTTAAGACTAAGACCCAAATCAGCGGTAAGAGAAACATTACAATTTAAAGAATTAAATACATGGCGCAAATAAAATCTATAACATCCGCTCTACAAGTACTTCTAGGAATACCCTCAAATAACGGATTATAACAACGTTGAATGTAAGTAACAAATCCCAAACCCGAAGGAAAAGAAAATGGTAAACAATCATAAGCTACCATTTTAGCTATTTCTACACGCTCTTTTTTCTTGTCATACTTAAAAATTTAACCAGTTCGTGGGTCTATCGTCATTTGAATACCCCCCACATTTGAACCCGTTTGCTCTCCCCAAACATCCATGTGTTTCTTTCTCATATGACCATTTAGTGTACCCGTTCCACCATCCTTACTAGTTTCTTGCCTAAAAGCAAATATGCATTGTCCACATGGGAATTTACACGTTTTTGCTTTCCCTATCCTTAGTCATAAATTTTAAATTTTAGCGGTTGGTTACGAGTTCTAGGCGGTTTGTCTTGTGTATGTGATTGTGCAGGACATGTATCTTCTATGGGATTTTCGGGGGCTTGTGTTTCATCATCATCATCATCATCAATTTCATTAAAAGTGTCGGTAAAATGTTGTTGCATTGCCTCATGACCTAAAAGTGAATTATTTCCACCAACATCAATACCTAAATTAGGTGTTTCTTCCACAAATGTTTCCTCATTAAGCCCACCCCTAACAATACCACTACTACTACCGGCACCACGTTTAAATCTCTTTGCCATTATTAAATAAATTAGTTTAAATAACACTCAAATAAATCACAAGAAAATAAATTGCAACAAATTAAATTGCTAAATTAAATTGCGAAAAATAAAGATAGAGTTGGAACGAAGGTACCAAATTCTTGGGATTAATTTCCAACAAAGTGAAGGCGGCTAGAATTGCAAATCCACCAAGGTACTTCGGATTGTTGCAAAATCAATAACTCCACCAACAATATTATAATTGCAAAATTAATAATTGAATCTATAATAAGAATTTATAATATTTATTTGAGAGAAATTTAAAGTGGCTAATTATTACAAAGTAACTATAATTGAGAGATTGAGGGTGGAGAGAAGAGGAGAGTGAATTGGTGTGGATTAAAATGGAAATGGAGAGGGGTTTATATAGGGGTGGGGATGGGTTAAAGTGTTAAAAAGAAGTTTGGGGGGTGGGGGGGGGGGGGGGGGGGGGTGGAAATGGGTTTGGGACCGTTTGGCAAGCGGCCATTTTTGCAAATGGGCCGTTATGTGGTCAACGATCTATTACGGCTCTATTTAAAAAAAAAAAAATTAACTCCACAGATTTTACCGGTTTAACACGTCAGTTCTGATTTTAGTTTAACATTTCGGTTTCAAAAAATCGAAAACGGACCGGTAGTTAATATCACAGTTAGAGCCGTTCGGTTGCCAGTTCTGGTTCCGGTTTTACAGTCCGATTCGGTTTGGCAGGTAAAACGGACCGTTGGAGTTTAATAAAAAGTTATTATTTTGCCAAACGCGTGTGTGGTGATGAATAGTAACACCAAACGTGCGATAAGTACCTATAACATGCATGGATTGAAAATTGCAGTATCTATTCTGAGACTTTAAATATAAAGCAACAACAGCACGTGTTATGACCCCAAAGCTTAAGCATTTGGAGATAAAAAAGCTGAAAATGAAAAGAACTCTTATTTAGTTGTTTAATGGTATAATTTTTTGGTTTCTCATCTCAGTGTATGTATTCATATTGGGGCCCCGGTTAGCCTAGATTCTTGACATATAAGGTTACTCAAGGGGGAACCGCTTCCTAATAGTATTTTGTTTCCCATATCCAGGGCTCGAACTGGAGACCTCTGATTTGCTAGGATCGAAATAGTCAGGGGGACGTGTGGAAGCTAACAATTGCAAATCTTGAACACGATAAATGGGACAACAAAGAAAAACATACTAAAAAAGACATAATATTCTAATATGGTTTGATCAATTGATCTACATATAAAAACTAATTATAAAAGAAAGCATAAAACTATTGAGAGAAAATTCTCCCCCTAAACAAAACTCTATAAACGACTACATTGAGGATGCTATTGTTTGTGAATGAGAAGAATAAATCTTCTACTTATAAAAGTCTAAATCTTCTCTTGCAAGAAAAGGAATAAATATGGTAGGGTCCTTTTCCACAAAGAAAACGTTTTCTACCAAGAAATCCCTTTTAAAGTAAAACACAATTACGGTAAAATTCAAATAAGGTAGGAAATTTAGGGTAAACCCTAACAAATCTTCCCTTGGCTTGAATTTTCTGGCAAAATAATCTTGATTTTTCATCTTCACATAATCTTCATCACTGCTGCTTGTCATGGTTAAAAATAAGGTTAAAAATATTATGGTTTAAAGTTGGTTTAAAAATATTTTGTTT
>NC_081345.1:34987548-35071242 GCF_029784015.1 Lycium ferocissimum | reverse complement strand
TCGCAAATATTTTCCGTCCTTTGCCCGCTTTAATCATTCCTGAATCGATATTTCCGGCACGACCCTTGGGGATTTGCCAGGTATTCAAAAAACCCTTTGTCATTTATTAGATACCTAGCTAGATTTACTTACTACTCCTACTAGTTTATTTTTTTTGTAGTCTTAAAAATTTTTTTTGGGACAAAATTTTATCCCCCCGGGAAAACAATCAGTACTTGTTTAAAGAGTTAAGAATTAAATTGTTTTAACTAGTAAAGTTATGCATTTTGTAAAATGCAGGGGTGAGTTCTTGTAATTTAACAGTACTCCTAAGTCCTTGTTTCACATGTTATATCATCAAGAATTATTGTTAAAAAGGGGGCCCGTGATTTTAAAAGAATATTGTAAATTGAAGTGAAATTAGAATTTAGTTTGTGTAAATTCTGAATTATTTACTATTTTATAGATATAAATTCTAACCCACAATTGAAATCTAGTTTCAAACCAAATTAGACCAAAATCACATTGTTGGATCCGCGACTACAATTGGACTACAATTATGTATTGAATCAAGAAAAATTTAAGGAATTTTTGAGTTGATTAATTGTGGGGAGTATGCTTGATGATATTGCGGGAATATGGAGCAAGATAGATTTTTTTTCAGCAAAAGGAACCAAATCAGGAACGGAAATCTAACGAATGAGCAACTATGAGTGGTTACTGAAGCCTACTGGTATAGACAAGAAAATTACAGCCCAAAGGGAAAACCCAATAATTTTTGGGGAGAAAAAGATCTGGTTTTCTACAGAGGAAAGCCTTGTCATGTTTAGAACTGATTGGATCATGTGAATATCGTCTTGTTCTTCCTTTTAACCCATCCTTTTTTTCCCCAGCATTTCAAAAAGGAAATTTTTCCTTTCCTTTTTAAAAAAAAAAAGGGGAATCCCAAAAAAAAATTTAACCAAATTTTTGGGGTCTTCTGAGAAAATCTTTCAAAATTAAAAAAAAAAATAAAATGGGAATTAGGAAAAAATACGGAAAGGAACCTTTCAAATTTTTTAAATTTTTTGTTTTTTTTGGGTGTGGGGTTTTTTAAAATTGGATTTTCTTTTCTAACTTTAAAAAAACAAAAATAAAATCAAAAATTTATAAATTTTAAAACAATCCTTTAATAAAACCCGTTGGTTTTATGATTTTATGGAAAAACTAAATATGAAGAACTTTTCTAATTTTTTAATTTGTGGCCTTTTCCCCCCTTTTTTCTTTTAAGGGCTTGGGCAAAAGGCATTTTTCTTTGTAATTTTTTAATTTTTGAAAAGAGAAACCCCCAAAAATTTTGAAGAATTTTCCTTTAAAGTTACACAAAGTTACAGGCAAATCCAAAATAAATTTTTAAACCAAAGCCATTTTTGGTTTTTTTTGGGGATTTTTATGAAAAGGGGGCCCCCCTTAAATAGGGAAAAATTCCCCCTTTCCTGGGCTTTTTTTGTGGCCTTTGCAAGGCCTTTTTCAAAAAAAAGTTTTCCTTTTTCCCGGGGATAAGAAAATTTAAAAGCTGAAAACCAAAATTTTTTAAAAGGAAAAAAACTTTAAATTTTAAAATTTTTTTTTTTAATCCCATTTTTTTTTTTTTTAATTTTTTTTTTCTCAATCTAAAAAATTTAAAAAATAAATTTCTTTTCCGCTTTTTTTTTTTTTAATTAAAAATTTTTTTGGGGGTTTTTTTTTTCCCTTTTTTTAAATTTTTCCAAATTTTTCCCTTTTTAAAGAATAATTATTCTTTATTTAAAAAAATTAAAAATTTGGGTTTTATAGGGGCGGAAAAAAATTTCCCTTGAAAACATTTCCCCTTTAAAAAAATTAATTTTTTTTTGTTATAGGCAAAAAAGATGCCTAAAATCTAATTTTTCATCTTTAATTGCTAAATTCTAAGTTTAATCACATTTTTTATTACGAAGGAAAATCTTTTAATGATGAAAATGCATATATTCATATGATATTTTTTTGTCATAAATAGTGTATTAAAGGATCAAATATTTGGTCAAAATTTCTACACTTATTATTGGTAATCATAGATATTTAATTTTATAAAGATGGTTAATTATTATACTAAAAAAATTAGTTTTAATGGGAGGGTAATTTTAAAAAGGCTTTATAAAGTTGATTGTTTTTTATAGGTGAAATGAAAATAGAGATTAAAAAATTGGTTTTAAAAAAAACTTATTTTTTTGGAAATATTTATATGCATGAAAATAAGCCCGCCCGTATATATTGTTAGTGTATAAAAAGAAATTGCCCCAAATATGTATCACTAAAGTTTGATTAAAAAAAGTGACTTTTAAGCATAAGTGCTTAAATACTTTTAAGTCCAAAAGTATTTTATAAAAAAAAGCACGTTTTAAAAAGCAAAAAAGGGTTTTAAAGGGGGGTTAATATTAAAAAAAAAAAATATAAGGGAAAAAGGAAAGTTATTGGTCAAACAAAAATTTCTTTTGGCAAAAAAAAAAAGCAACTTTTTTTTATTTTGATTTTTTTAACAATTTAAGTTTTTTTATTTTTGCAAACATAAAAGTTAAAAATAACTTATAACCTTTAAAAAACTTAAAAACCCAAACGGGCTCTGGGAAAAAAGTTGTTTTGGCTAAATAGCACAATTTTTTCCAATTTGCTTACGGATAAAAAAAACTTTTGGTATCAAAAGTCTGTAATTTAATTTTGTAAAGATAGAAAGTAGAGGTTGGGGAAAAAGAAGCAAAGAATATACCCTCTTATCACCGGGTTTTTTAGGTTTCTTGGTGTGAAAAGTTTCATTTTCCCTTTCACCTTTTTCCTTTTACTATTAGCAGTTATAGGCAAAATTTAGGTCCCCAAAAAAATACTTGCTTTTAGAAATACTCATGAAAGGTGAAAATTCCTAAGAAATGAAAAATTGCAAAGCCGCAAAGCTTCTTTTTCGGGGAAAGGGTCAATTTTATTCGGTTTAAAGGGCTTTTCGGTTGTTTTTCCCCGTCATTTTGCCTTTTTTTTTGGTTTAAAAGGGAAAATGTGCAAATCCCGGGCCCCCTTTCGTTTTTCTAATTGGTTTTTTTGGTATGGCCCGAAAGGGTCTTTTTTTTATATATAAAAGGATTTTTTTTAATTCAAACTAGGCTATTTTGTGTTTTTCTTTAAAAATTGGCCCCAAAAAGTTACAAATGCAGCTATTTTTCTCCATTCTAAATCAGAATGCTACTAATATTATGTTAATATCAGAACTACTCTATAATTTTATCATTTACATTTCCAAGATTAAATTTAAATTTGAATCCCAAATAAATTTTCACGTGTGAAAATACTTCACTTCTTAACTGATGGCCACAATTTTTAAAACAAAAACAAAAGTACTAATATAAAAAATTAATTTAAATAGTTTGAAGTTTTTAAACCCCTTTGTATAATTCAAAAAAAACTTGACATTAATATGTTTAATTGGATATTAGCATACACCATACACAAAACCGCAAACATGAAATTTTTTGTTAAACCGAAGAACCGGGGCCTAAAATCAAAACCAAACCCCAAAAATTTTTTTTAAAAAAAACCCAAACCGGGAAAAAACCAATTTTTTCGGGCCATTTTCTCATGGTATTTATGTTTTTAAAGGGGGAGAAATAATTAATTTCGAATTTGAATAAAAACGCATCTTTTTTTGACAATTGACCCGACTTATTACGGGATGTTTTTTTTTTAAAAAAAAATACTTTTAATAAATATCTCTACCTATTGGATAGATAAATATTTTTCCATATCAGATGCTTTCATTTTACTAAACAATTAATTTTAAGAATCGACAATCAACGTGAAAATATAGATCATTAGCAAAACATTTATCGGCTTTTGCACTGGCTATAAATAAATTTTTACCGGTTTTATGTGTATCAGGTCCTCTATCATTGTATACTTGGGGGGATCACCCGACCTGCCTGACTAAACCCGTCTAAGAAGGCCCGTAACCCAAATCGGACCTCCATAGTAATGGTCATGGAACCCAGCTAATCCACATCTTGGGGAGATGGAAGATGGATAGTGAAAATATTACTCGCTAATATTTATATAGATTTTTTATAGATAGGAGTTTAAATGTTTATTAAATATATTTGAGGTATATTTGAATTGTCATTATCTTTTTGCATAATATGGGGGGTGTATCTATAAATGTATATTATAAGAGTGTCTAATAAACTTATCCTTAAGAGTTCTAATATAACTTATCCTAGCTAACTTAATTTAACTATATACTTATTAAGTGTTTTTCTATTGATAAAGACAAACGTGAAAAATTTAACATGTTATAAATGTTGGTTGGGTATTCAACGGAGGGATAATTTAAATTTTGCTTTACCCTTTTTTAGATATATTCTCCTTTTTTTTATTAGTTTAGGCTGTCTTTCCAATTCCTTTTTTGGGAAAGGGAAATTTAAATGCCCTTTACAGAATCCTTGTGGGTTTGGCTTTCCAAGATAGAGCCAAGGGTGCCACACCCAACAGATCTATCCTTCCCAATTTTCCCCCTGAAGGAGGCAATCAACCAAATCTATCCCCTTTAAAAAAAAAACCATTGTTGTTGATGCCTGAACCTATTGATGGGCCTTCCATTTCTGCTCCAAAATGTGATGATAATTTGAGTTGTGTCACCCCAGGGGGTTAAAAAAAAGAGGATGAAAAAGGATCCCAAAAAAAGGACAATTGTTTAGGAAGGGAAAAAATGATGAAAAAAAGGGCCCACTAAAGAAAATGAAGGAGAGGAAGTGGAGGAGGATGAAAGATGATGATCAAAGGGGAAATTTAAAAAGGTTTGTTGATGAAGAGGATGGGGGATTTTCCCATTTTAAATTTAGGGGTTTTTTCACGAAAGGCTTGGGGGAAATCAATTTTGGGGGGTATTGATAAAATTCAAAAAGAAACAAAAAAAAAAGTTTAATTTAAAAATTGATAGCTTTTTTGATAAATAATAACAATTTTTCCCTTTTTAATTGAAGTTATACCCCTTTTTTGTTATTACTAATTCCCCTTTGCTATATGAATTGATGCAATTTTTTAATCAATTTAGACGAATTTTTTTTAATTTTTCTTGATCTTTTTTCTCTGTTAATTATCATTAATAATCGCGTAATGCAGGAATTAACAAGGGTTTTTTAAGGACGTCCCCCCCCTGCGCTCCATATCATCAACAAAGGTGGGCAGTGATTTTCACAATTAGTCTGTTCTTCTGCCTTTTTTCTTTTTCTTTTTTGCTAAAAAAAAAGCAAGAAATTCATTGCTATACAAAAGAGAATGGGTGTAAATTTTCGTTTTCAAAAAGATTACAATGATGGATATACTTTTATTTTTCCCCCTTTCGTTCATTTTCAAAAAATGTAAAACATATTCATCATTCCATCGAGTATTGGATTGGGAAAGACAAAAAGGGAAGTATATAGACAAGTTCAATCAATGGCTAAAAATTTTTAATTACTGCTTGCTCGTTTTGAATACGTGGGACCTTGTGAATTGTGATAGAACTTCAACATTGCTAATAAAAATGGTAGCAACTAGCATTGTCCATTTAATTTATTCAAAATTTGGGTTCCAAATCCTAAACATCTTCTACTATCTCAATTAAAAAAGGACTCCCGGGTTTTGGAAAACTTTTTGTTTTGCCTTTTAAATTTAAGAATATTTTTAAATTTTTTGAACATTTTTAAAAAAGAAGAATGTCCAAAAAATTGAAAATTTAAAAACAATAAAAAAGTTGGGTTAAAACTATTATTTGCTTAAATTTTACCAAAAATTACGGGGAGCTAATAGAGTTGGTTTGAACTTACAACATTCACAATTTCCCAATTTTTTCTTATAGGGGTGAGTCAGTGGGCAAGGAGGAGAAGAAAGAAATAAGAAAGAAGAGTTTTTGAAAAGTCCTGCCAAGGAACCGTTGAATGGTCGATCATCATCTAATTCTTCAACTCGCTCCATCATCATCATAAAGTAGCCCCTTTATCATGCATTTAAGGGGAAACACAATGGCTTTTTGTTTTTCATCTGCCCCTTTTTACTCAGATATTGAAGGTTTAAAGGAAATTCTTTCAGGCTTATTTAATTAAAAAATTTTAGAAATATTGAAATTGAATTTATTCGTAAACAAAATATTCTTCTATACCCGTTTTCCTTCCCTTTTATTATTCTTCTATATTTTAGCTGTTTAATTAGCTTTAAAGTCAATGTATGATATTTTTTTTGGGTGCCCAAAACAAATTTTAAAAAAGCCTTCCCTTAAAAAATTATTTTTAAAGCGCTTTTTTTATTTTTTTATTAAGATTAATTTCCACCCAAAATATCCTTGTTAATTTTTGAGTGACTTCAACTTTTTTTTTTGAGTGAGGTTTATTCCCGTTTTTAAATTTTTTTGAGGGCATTGTTTCCCGGATCTTCTGATAGACGAAGGGTTGCAATCAATCACAAATTTTGTCCCACATTTGCGGGTAAAGGCCCCCATTTTTGAAGCTCCTCCTCACCCTCCTGAAGAGAGCAATAATTATAAAATATGATTTTATAGTATTTAATGTAGTCTTTCTAAAATCCATATATATTAGACATCAGCAAGTTGAGGAATAAATTCTCTGTTTGGCAAAACAAACGAGAACGTATAACCATACTTTGCACCACTTGGGCTAAAGTGCTGTCCCTTTTAAAAATTATGAGTACGTGCTGAAATTCCGATGCGTGGGCCTGTACAAATTTATCCATGGACCTTACGGCCTACGTACGTCTTGTTGGGCAATTTGCACGATTAACCTTATTCGGGTATGGTCTTTAATTTTATTCCTCAAATCGTCGTTTTTACTCGTCCTTCATTTAAAATATTCTAAAGCTGCTCAATTTTACTGTACTAAAAATAAAAATCACGAAAGTAGCTTTCGTTTAAAATAAAAGTTAAGGCTTAACTTTTGTAAAAATCGATGAGGTTAAAAAAATAGTACTTTAGCTAAGTCTTACTGCATTTTTTTATCGGGAGGTTCGAACATAAACTCGCGTATTTTCGCCATTTTTAGAAAGCCGAGAGAAAACATTAAAGACCAACAATTTGAGGGATAAAAATTAAAGACCAACGCCTTTGAAGGAGAATCCGTGTAGAAAAATTGTCTTGTTAAGGTCTTTCCAATGGTTTGTCGATTGCAGCCCAAAATACTGTTGCAAGGATGTGTAGATGTTAATCAAAGTGTTAGGCCTCATTTGATTGCCTTTAATGGAGGTCTAATCTAAATGATTCAACCTTAAGCCATCAAGTGCATTTATTTACATTAAGATCTATCAAAGTTACACCAGCTTGCTCAATATTTAAACTCTTTCATTTTAGACAAATGAATGTGTGAGACGAAAGTGTATTTTCATGTGCTTATGGAATTTGACACGAGCAATCAGAGAATCCTTATTTTAGGGTGATGCTTTTTAATTTTGTCCACAATCAGCTGGATTTAGGATTGAATCCCCGCTCAATTAAAAATTAAAACATCCAGCTTAGCGATATGATAACAATAAAGTCTTTCATGGACCGATAAATAAACAAAAGCAAATACAACAGAAATGACAAATGTGAGAACATATTTGAAAATACCAACTAAAAAACAATATGATAAGTTACAATTCTATCATTTAAGTTTAGTGTTCCAAACCTATGTTCATCCTCTTTTCCATCGTCCTCCTCACATTCTACCATGTTCAAAAATTATCGAGGAAGAGTTTACAAAAATAAAAAATAAAAAGTAAAATTCATAAGTCAATGCTATATCTCCATGTCCAATATGTAGTAACCCTTCAGAAGTCCCAAGAGCCCCAACACCAAAGGCAAAAAAAAAAAAAAAAAAAAAAAAAAGGAAAAAATGAGGAATATGAAAAAGGTTTTATTTTTATTTTTTAAATAATATGAAAAAGAAGTGTAAGATTAGAATGATTAATATTTGAAGCAGGCAGCCATATTCCGTGGTACCCATAACACAAGGGACAATATTGTGTCGTTCAACGAGAGAGAGGAGTCGGATTTGTATTAGCTTTGCTCTCAGTCTCAGGTCCCAATAATAATAATTGGAATTTGTCCATTTTGGGTTCTCTTTGTATTTTGTACTAACATTTACTTCCACTTTTCTTTACGCCTACCACCACTAAACACCTAACAGGTTCGTTACCCTTTTAACTGTAATAACACTAGTAGTAATAACTAATTTCCAGATCGAGTTCTCGTGATCTGTTGAGATTATTATTGATATTTTACTACTACCTGTACATGTATTAATCAATGTATGTGTTTGTTTAGATGCATCTGCTTTTGTCCTCTAGCAGATTTGACTTATATATTTGTGTTTGTTATTAGGATTTTGATTTAGCCAAGAAGGAACAGACATGTCTGGAATTATAGGTCGAACAATGGCCAACAGAAGGATTTCTACTTTGGTGAGAATAAATTACAGTTTTTAAATGCTTCTTTTGTGTCTATTTTGTATATTTAAATGGTGAATTTGGATTTACCATTTCAGAACAAGTTCTTGATGGGAAGCAGGGTATTTGCATCTAGAACTTACTCTTCCACAGCTAAAGAGGTCATTTTTTTCTCTGTTTTAACTTTGTGTTATTTTATACATTTGATTGATGTTTAATGATGTTGATTATGGACTCATTTAATCTCTTTGCAGATGATGACAGTGCGTGACGCGCTAAATTCAGCTCTACATGAAGAAATGTCTGCTGATCCTAAGGTCTTTGTTATGGGGGAAGAGGTACAATTGAAGTTTTCTGTTTAAACATTCTAAAAATGCAAATTTTTATCTGTAAAACAGGCCCAAATAGAGTATAATTTATACTGAGGATTCATATAGTCAATCTAAATATTAAGGCGTGGTTGTCCTGTTGTGCCGTGTTGTTTTTGCAAATATGGCCGATCCTAACTAGTTTGGGATTGAGGCGTAGTTATTGTCGCTAAGCTGGTTGTATTGTTGTTGTTGCAAATATCTAATGTTTTTCATTTAAATCTTGATCTGTGTTATATTACATTATTTATAAAGCACAAAAATCTTAATCTGTTTTATGTTTACTCAGGTTGGTGAGTACCAGGGAGCCTATAAGGTTAGAACTGTTTATTTTAACATATTTTTTTGAGTCTTTATTATTATCCTGCATTCTTAGCGATGACACTCATTTTCTCAAGTGCCTGAGCTTCTTTTTTTTTTTTTTTTTTTCAAGATTACAAAGGGGCTTCTGGATAAATATGGTCCAGATAGAGTTATTGATACACCAATTACGGAGGTTGCTCCTTGTGCTTCAATCATGAAACTACTGCTGGTTCTTTCTTTGTTGAACATACATGATAACGCACTCGAACCATTTTTTTATTCTTTCCTAGGCTGGATTTGCTGGAATTGGAGTTGGTGCAGCATACTATGGTCTAAAGCCCGTAGTCGAATTCATGACATTCAACTTTTCCATGCAGGTTGAACTTCCGATCTCACGAAGAATTCTTGTTTATTTTTGTATTTATTGATCTATTTGTTCTTACCTTAGACATAAGTATGGGAAGATCATCTGCCAATGTCACTGAACAATTAGCATATGTATTTGTTTCTGAATGAGTTCACAATACCCATTAATATGACGTGAACTTTTGGGAGGTCGTGCCAAAAATGACGGTTAAGCAAAACATGCAAACAATTTTGATTGTGTATGATTGTTTTGAGTTTAGTTAATAATTATCTCATGGTGTAACTTGTTTTTCTTTTCATCTGAAAATGACCTGATTGAATTAAATCAAACACAATACTAAGGGGTGATGGGAACTTAGGTTGTTGTCTTCAACTTCCAACATTAATTTTTTCTTCTCTGAGCTAACTACATTATTGAATTCTAAATACTACTTCTCCTCTACTGTTTGCCAGTATTTTCTCGGGGGCTGGGGGTAGTGTGCAGCTCTATTTCAGTCACTAGAAAGCAAGTAATAGACTGTAGATGACAATTACGCCCATGCTTAAATTCGTGATATGCTCATAGAAATCATGATCTAAAAATAACAACAGACTGTAGGACAAGTGCTTTGTTTCTGAAGTAGTGTCACACACCCCATGTAAACTAGGAAATTGATGGGGACCTTGTTTAAATTGAAAGCTGAGTGGCATCTCTTTTTTTATTGTGGGTCAAGGAGTTCTCTGTCTCTTATATCTAACCATTTAAAAAAAAAAAAGAAGGAGGAGTTTCTGTCTCTTTTGGAGTATTATGGTTTAATGCACCATAGCTATAATCTAACCGGTAAGGACTGTTAATGGCTATTGGGCATTGATGAACTATGCTGTGGCCAACTGTATACAGAGCTTGGCAGATAGGTACAAATTCTTCCTCCAACTGTTATCTCCCTGACCAAATTCGCATCTGCATCCTATTCTTTCCCTTTCTACTTGTGTCTATAGGAGCTCTAGAATAAGATCATGATATAGCAAATGCGATAAGCACATAGGTGGTGGATTCTCATGAAATCACTACAGCATTTTTTTATGTAGACCTTGTTATGTTGTTAATATTTCTTGAGGCTTAGGTTTATGCAATTTTAACCCTGGGCACATGCATAATGTATTATCTCTAACTTTTGCAGGCAATTGACCATATCATCAATTCTGCTGCAAAATCAAACTACATGTCTGCTGGTCAGATAAATGTGCCCATTGTTTTCAGGGGTCCTAATGGTGCTGCAGCTGGCGTCGGTGCCCAACACTCTCAGGTATGTTTATGAACCGAAAATGTGGTGTACTGCAATTGGTTGGTGCTGTTATTGGGTTTCCGTGAAGTGTAGTGGAACTAAGCTCAGCAGTTTATGTAATTTAACAGTTCTGTTTGATCATTTGTCTCTCTCTGAGCTTGGTAGTAATGGTTTGCTAACCCCACAAATTAATGGAATTGATTCTTAAGTGGAGCCAAATGGCAGAATTACACGACACTGTTACTCTAAATATTTTTGATATTCTGCTTTCTTGGTTTTGAATGCATTGGTCTCTTTTTAAGTTGTTGTCTTTATTTAATAATCTTATATAAATGGCACGTGGTATGGGTACATGAGTAGACAGGAAGATGGTTTTTAACTACCACCTGGTGCATTGCTAGCTAACTTGGCTAAGGGATTGGTGATTCACTAGATGTGAATAAGGATGTTTTCTATTCTGACCAGACTACTTTCCTACTGTTGGAGCAGGTCCAAAGCAATTTCAGGTCACTGTTCGAGTCTTATACAGTCACTCAACACACGAGTGCGACAAACCAGAATCGAGGAAGGATTCGCTCTGTTACCATGGTAACATGAGAAAAATCTGAAATCGCCATGAGAAAAGATAGCGAACAGAGCAATGAGATCAAGGGTTTCGTATTGAGAAATGCCAAAAGTTGGAAACAGAAACTTCCTCCATGCCTATTTATATATACATGGAAAAAGATATAAAAGAATAACTCTAATGGAAACTTATAAGCCTATCAGCTCTAGGTACAACATGAAACATAAAATAAAATGATAATGGGCTGTGTGTCAAATGACTGAATCAGGCTCAAACTTGGGCCTGCTCCATTGCCTACGTTAACTTGAATTTTTCTCTGGAGGTTCCCAAATTATTTTATTTTCTTCAAGCTATTGGTATCAGTAAAGCAGAAACGGTGAGTTTATTTTTAGAGACTGATATGTATGAGATGATAGTTTGGGGAACTTTTGATTTTAACTTCTTGGAAAGAAGAGGAAGCTATAACATAGACATTGGATTTTGACTTTTGCTGGTTGGAAAACAGCTTAACAGAATAGTTAAAAGTCGTAAGGAAAGAAGACACGGTTAGGTTAATTTACCAGACTAAAAGTAGGAGAGTATAGATGATTAATATAGGAAAGTAAGAGAATTACAATTAAGAGTAATACAGAATTACAGACAAATTTACCATTACATTTGAGCTAAATTTGATAGTTTCTTGGGTTGCATGTGCTATGGGTGCCAGTGATTATGAATGTCTTTAGGTCATAGATATGATGGATGTTACATCGGCTTGACGTTCATATGTGCTGTGTATATACATTTCATGCGTGTCCTTCAACTGTGCATTTGAACCTACAAGATATTTTCTGTGCATTTGGACGTACAATTTATGACTTCTGATTCAAGCCATGGAGAGAGCCTATTTCAGAAATACAAGCTAAGGTTGAGTACAAAGACTGAATGTGGTTGGCCCTTCCCTGGACCCCGGGCATAGGGAGAGTTAAGTAGACCAAGCTGCCCTTATTGTACAATGCATGAGAACCTCTGAATAACTTGTTTTATCAACAGGATTCATTTTTTCCACTCAATACTTAAACCATTCTGGCATCTCAATCTAGAGCATCATTACAGCAAGATAATGCTCAAACCACTGCTCGGGAAGCAGTACTCATTGTTTGCTTTCAAAGACCTTTGTACCAGATATAACATGAGAAGTTTAGTATTCAGTGGGTTTGTGAGGCATTTGAGTAGACACAATCGTAATAGCCCTTAAATGCACAGTTATTATTTATCTCTAGAAAATGTTTCCTTAAAATAAAATTCACTGCAATCAGGAAATTATTTCCTGGATATAATTAAAATCTCAAAAATAGGCAAAGTCTGGATGTAGTGAGCATCAAGGTGGCTGGGAAAGAGTCTTTAAGATGAGCAATGTGTTATTTAATCAATAATAAAAATGTTGCCATGAATGGTTTTCTTGGAAGAAATAATTGTTAGAAGGAATAACTTAGTTATTAAAAGATAACCTAGTGGTCAATGAAGTGGGACGAAAACCTACGTTGCTCGGGCTCTTCAAAAATGTCGACGGGTGCGTGTCGGATACTCCAAAAGTAATGCATTTTTGGAGAATCCGACACGGACGTGGCAACAAATTTGGAGAGTCCAAGCAACATAGATGAAAACTATTGGTGATTAGAATTCAAATTCCAGAAGAGGCAAAGATGCTAGGTGATTTCTTCTCATCTGTCTAAACCTTAGTGGACAACATTACTCGATACCTATGCTGGAAGTAGCAGTATCAGGTGGAATATTTAGTGTGTGCAAGTCGGCACGAATACCACCACTATCGGGGAAAAATTAACTATGTTAATTGTTATGCCTTTTGATGAAACTTATGACTTAGTTAATAAAAGAACTAAGTTATTCCTATTAATGAAATTTATTTGACATATCCCCCTCAAGCCCCCTTCCCCCGAAGAAGAAAAACTTATTTATTAGAAAAGGTTGTCAGAGTCTCGTCTTTTGGACTCCCGTGTTATATTTCTGACTAAAGATTGACATAACAGTATACTTCCAAATCTGCTGCCCTAGGTGAGAATTGCAAGAATTATAATGATATAAGGCTTTACTTAATGCATCTTAAAGGTGAATTATTTTTTTTTCAAAAAGAAATAACAGTGTTGCGGTGGTGGATTGGCATAAGTCTAACCCTCGGTGTGCTGCCCTAGGTGAGATGGAAATATGGTTATGGCTGATGTAGGTCATACCAGGATTACTTTACAAACATCAGTTCTTAGAGTATGACATGCTGCATGCTGAACGGTCTAAATATTTTTAGTCATAAACAGATAGTTTGGTACTGTACCAGATGATGAAAAGGCTCATTTGTAGGGTTGTTACCCATCTAAGCGATTGAAACAGCAACATTGCTAGTGAAAGGAGTCTTTAGAAAAGTTATAAAATAAGTAGAGGTCTGTGGATACAGCTGAGATCTTTTCTGTTTGACGAACTTTGGCTGAATAAATAATTCTAAGAGCCGTGAAATGAATAACTTGGAACATTTTTTTCTTGGGAAATTATCAGGGCAATGTCAAAAAGAATATTAGGGCCATTTGTTGAAAGATTATTAGAAACAGTATTTGCACAAGTGACTTATGCAAGTGACTATAATAAACTTTTGCATTTAGTTGCATTGACTCCTGAGTCTTGGGTGTGATACGAATCGATTTGGGGATGAAACCAAATCAATCCAAAATGCGGAATTTAAAGATACGAAGAAAAGGGATGAGAAATAGAGATAAATACTTGACCCAAATGGTAGAATTCTATAGACAAACTTAGGTATATTAAACCTAAATCCTTCTAATATGAACTCGAATCCAGAAGAACCAAAGTAATATGAATCAAGGCAAGAAGTTCACTTGAAATCCACAAATGAACAATCTTCATGAATTCATTGGAAATAAAAGGTTCACAAACCAACAATGGATTCCACCATCATATTGACTAAAATAGCCCTAGAATCTACCTAACAATCTATCACTCAAAATATGAGTATCTCTCAAATATTCATCATCAATATCTAAGTAATGAAATGAAAGACAAGCTATATATACAAGCTAAGTAAAGAAGACTATTAGGCAATTACAATGCTACCCTTAATGAAGTAAGGGCCTTGTTTGGCTAGTCTTCTTAGTGTCGTCTTCAGTTCAAGGATTGGCCTTCAATGGCCAAACACGTCTCTCCTTGCATAGATGGCCCTCTAGTCAACCTTGCATGCATCGCCTTCTTGCAAGCATAACCCTCCTTGCGCAAAGTAGCCACTTGCACAAATAGCCCTTTGCGCAAATAGCCATCTTCCGGCCTTGAATCACCCAAGCTTGCAATTGTAGCCACTTTAAGAGGCAAGCCTTGGGCCTTGGACTCTTGACTTCTTCTCCCATGCTATCTCCCATAGCTTGAAGGCCCTCCAATGACTCCATTTAAATGCTCCCAAAGCTTCATCCTCCATGAATCCGCTTCCAACACAAATCCTTGGAGAAGTTTGAGTAGTTGAGTCATTTGTGCCATTTAGGATCATATCAGGGTCGTTCTTAAGTCGTTCGCTCCTCTTTCTCCCATTTTATGCAATGTTAGAATGTAAAATGTTCATGTTTTAAGTGTTTTATGGGTGGAAATATTGCTTGTCATCCTGATGAAGGAAACATAACATTGATGAGGCTAGGACTTCATCTTTGATAATTAAAGGGAACTTTTTTTTTCGTACTTTTGTGAAAGAGAATCAAATTGTGTTTGCCAAATGTATCTCCTGAACTTTTAATCTCTGTCCAATAGCATCCCTTTGCATATCTTTTAATATTATTGGGTTGTTTCAGTCAATTATTAGTTGCCATTGAAGTTATCTTCAAGCTCCAGCTCAATGTGTGTGTGTGTGTGTGTGTGTGTTGCAAGCATTTTTGTATTGCATAACATTCTATGGTCCTTTCTTTAAATATTTTGCAGTGCTATGCGGCATGGTATGGTGCATGTCCAGGATTAAAGGTACTAGCTCCATACTCATCCGAAGATGCTCGTGGCTTGCTCAAAGCTGCTATCAGGGATCCCGATCCTGTTGTGTTTCTGGAAAACGAATTGCTGTGAGTTACTTTACGGGTTTAGTTATTTGAAAATGTTGTTATCTTTATTCCTTCTCAAAATGTATCCACGACATTTGATTTTCGTGATGCAGATATGGTGAGTCTTTCCCTATTTCAGCTGAAGCTCTTGATTCTAGTTTCTCTCTTCCCATCGGAAAAGCTAAGGCAAGTTCATCCATGTGTATTACATCGTTTTTTCTGTATGATCTTATGGGCTATTGTTCCTTACTTTACAAACATTGACAGATAGAACGCGAAGGGAAGGATGTGACAATCACTGCCTTCTCAAAGATGGTTGGCTATGCCCTCCAGGTTTGTCTTTGTTTTCCTGCAGTGTTTGGACCATTTCCGAATGAATTTCAGAAATTATTATCTGATTTGTTTTAGCACATTAATTTAACTACCTTAAGAAAAATATCTATCATTTTGCTTCTTTATGCAATATACTCCTAACGAAAAAATTCATGAACTTAACGACTATGCTTATCTGAATTATTATAATAGTTGCTCTTTGATAGATAACTCAAAGGTTTCAGCTGCCTTGAGAGTAAGGTTGGAATTACTTCACTCACCTTAAAGAGTTGTTTGGCAAGTGGCAACTGACATCTATGAAGCACATTAACAGAATTGTTTCCAACCAATGAAGCACATGACAGTAAATAGATATCTATACCTGATAGCAATGCTAGTTCTATCTCAATTTAAGCATTTTTTGCTTGATGAATTTGAAGACTGTTATCACAAGGCATGAATCACGCGACAACGTTCAGCTTTGAAGTGTGATTCATCTATCCTTTCCATTTGGAACGAGTTACTTCTGATATCAGAAGTCTTAGAGGGCTGGAATTACTTCTCTCACCTTAAAGAGTTGTTTGGCAAGTGGCAACTGACATCTATGAAGCACATTAACAGAATTGTTTCCAACCAACGAAGCACATGGCAGTAAATAGATATCTATCACTGATAGCAATGCTAGTTCTATCTCAATTTAAGCATTTTTTGCTTGATGAATTTGAAGACTGTTATCACAAGGCATGAATCAAGTGACAACGTTCAGCTTTGAAGTGTGATTCATCTATCCTTTCCATTTGGAATGAGTTACTTCTGATCTCAGGAGTCTTAGAGGGCTCGAATTTGACTGGTTTTTGAGCAACTATCTTCTTTTATTTTTTTTTATTTTTTTTTTATTTTTTTTTTGAATAAGATAATATGTTGAGCCTTGGATTGTGTTAACTTGTTAAATGTTCATTCGCTCCTTATTAAATAAGAAGTAAGTCTTCATTCGTAATTTCTGAAGTTCTAGATCCTAGGACAAAAACCCTTAATATTTGAAGAATAGTCTCATACAAGTTACGATCCGCTAGTCGGCTAGAGGGAGAATTTCACAAGAGATAATATTGCTTGGATTTGATGTTAGATGCATAAAAAATATACATATGATGTTCTCTTTAGCTATACTTGTTCAATTCTATGCGTAATGACATCTAAACTTTTATAGGCTGCTGAAATTCTTGCTAAGGAAGGAATTAGTGCTGAGGTATGGCTCCTGAGTTCCTGTCCAGTTTTGCTTTTATACTGTAAGCACAAAAAAATATCATGTTTTTCACTTACTCATTTCTTTTTCTGTGTCAGGTTATTAATCTACGTTCAATCCGACCACTCGATAGACCTGCCATTAATGCATCTGTGAGGAAAACCAGCAGACTTGTAACTGTTGAAGAAGGATTTCCACAGCATGGAGTTGGCGCTGAGATCTGGTTTACTTTCTTCTAACAGTCTTAGACCATAACCCATTCACCCCAACCCACCAAAAAAAAAAAAAAAAAAAAAAGCTCCTTTGTTTTAAATTGAACTTACTGGATTACATTTTGCCAATTTTACTAGTGCATCTGTGGTTGAGGAGAGCTTCGAGTATCTTGATGCACCAGTCGAGAGGATAACAGGTGCTGATGTACCTATGCCATATGCAGCAAACCTTGAAAGACTGGCTGTTCCACAGGTCTGTAGTCGAAGATTTTCTTTGGTTCTCAGCCATTGGGTTTGTTATCTTTTATTTAATCATAAGCTGGTAGTTTCGATAGGTCTTTAATAGTTAATAAATTTTAGTTGATTGAACATTACGTGGATCCTTCATCTTCCCTGCCTCGATGTACTTGTGTCGAACGGATGTAGCATATGCATATGGTTATTTCATGCAGATTCTTGAAAATACACTAAATTTAACAAAAGCTGGTCAATCAGTACTACATAAACACACACGTGTCAGAGACCTACCGTAAACAAGTCCATGTAACTTAGGTTATGGTTATTGTGATAAAAATGGTACATATGGAAATTAACTGTATGAGATAAAGGGATGATCTAGATGTGGTTGAGCTTGGAACTCTCTGGTGTCTGTAGAATATATAATCTTGAAGGATTAGGGTCTGATGCACTCAGGAAAGAAGAACATATTAGGATCATTTGGCCAATGAACATCCAAGAATGACAACTCTTGCATGTCACAGAAGGATAATTGATAGGCAAGTATTCAGTGGTACAAGCTCAAGGTACAGTCTCTGACTATTTTCTGAATAATGCATGTGCAAGTTCTACAAAAAGGTTGTCCAACAAAGTAATGTGAGAGGAAATGTATAGGCCTAGCATATCCACGAGATAATCTTATAGAAATGCAGATGATAAGATGAATATGCGGTTATACAAGATTGGACATGATAAAAAATGATCATATCCTACATAGGGTGCAAGTATGACACATAGAAGATAAAATGAGGGAATGCCTGAGGATCTCTTCCCTTAGCTTAGCTAAAAGTATAAAGTGAAGCTCCATAACTCGAACGTTGGATTCGTCTATCTTATATATGTTTAATGACCTCTCTGTTGATGTAAACTCGGAAATGTCTGTACATACTTACTCTTAATTCATGAAGTTTGTTAGCCACTTGATTATATTTAGAGATCAAATTAATGAAGCACATCTCATGTGATAAACAAAAAAAAGAGAACGCCTGAAATGGTTTGATCTTGTCCTGG
Source organism: Lycium ferocissimum (assembly GCF_029784015.1). Taxonomy (NCBI): domain Eukaryota; kingdom Viridiplantae; phylum Streptophyta; class Magnoliopsida; order Solanales; family Solanaceae; genus Lycium; species Lycium ferocissimum. The sequence goes on along the minus strand of NC_081345.1, from coordinate 35,052,815 downwards.
TTGGACCTCTGATATGCACCCGTCTGTAGGTGAGGTACTTCGATGATTTGACAGTTATTGAAAGAAGACAAGGTAAACCTAAAATCATATGGAGGAAGTTATGTCAAAAGACGAACAATTTCTTAGAATCAATGTGGATGTTAAGAATATAATGAAAGCAAAAGATCCATATAGGCAGATCGGTGGAAATAAATTTACTTGTTTTTATTATGCTTAAACTGGGTCGGTGTTTGCTAGGAATTTTCCTAGTTTGGGTACAGACTTGTATGTTTAGGTATAATAGTTAGATTTAGAGAACCTCTAACTTGCTTTAGAAGACATTATTTAGTATTGGTATGAAATTGATCCGGATAGAGCTGAATGAATACAATGTCTTGTATACTTGATCTTAACCAAATGTGGAAATTGAGACATAGTTGATTAATTGATTGACTGACAGAATAGTGCAATGTGTCTACCATTATATCAGTCTAAGAAGAAAAAAATGGGAAAGTAGTTGGAACAAGTTACCTGAGTTCAGTATGAGTATCTGAAAGTCCATATATCATGTCCATGGAAATACAAATAATTTGCATGAAACTTGAAGGTATAAAGAGGTATTACCTGAATAAAACAATGGATAACCGAGTGCCCTCATGGAGAATATTTCTTCCTATATTTTATTGGTGGAATTGCATTTGAAACTAGATGTTCCACATTTTCCTTCATACGAACTCATTCATAATGTGTTTGAATTTCCTGATGCAGGTAGAAGACATTGTTCGTGCAGCCAAGAGGATTTGTTACCGATCAAGTAACTAAATCAGTTCCAATGGCTGCAGCTGCTTAGGCTTGGTCCTACAAGGTCTTGCTTGTCCCTGAGCATGTAACTTTGTTTTGTGGATATCGATTCTTTATCCACCTGTGAGTGGATGCTTATGCTTTTGCCATCTCCTGGAAAGTTTAGTTGACTGTAAAAACAGCTAAACTATTAAACCAAATTAGCGAATGAAATCTACTGCCAGATTTTTCAGCACACGAGGAAATATTTCTTGTAGAAAATAAAATTTACAGCTTCTTTGCCTTTTTTGGTGATACGTTCAGGAAAACGTTTTTGTAAGAGAATATATGCGTTCTGGGAAATATCAAATTTCAGTGCAACTGCTTGTTTCTTCTTTGTCCAGTCGTCTTTCAACTGCTGTTGTTGACTTTGCTAAAATAAATTGTTCAAGGGAACACCAACTTACGTGGATATGCAATATGGTTCTTTTTAAAGTTGTTTAGTACTTCTATTCTGAATTATAACACTTTCTAGTTTGGAATATCCAAAAACTTTCAACAATATTGCACTAATAATGTTAGTATTTTGAGTATTTTATACAATTGTTTACAATTTTCAAGAATTCAAATCCATTAAATTATTGTAGCTTTAAAATATGCTGTCAAATTACTAGTAACTTTTACCTATGGAACTTTAGTATATCCTTCCTCTACTAACTCAATCTAATTAAACACTGGCAATTTCCAAACATGGTTAGTTCTTCAAGAGTCCACTGAGATAACGTACTTGCTATTTTCAATGAGATTTTAGGCTTTCAAGTGATGTTCAATGTGTAAGTCCATGGTGGAAAATACGTCTTTTTGAGAAAGTAGCTTAGGCTACACTCATAAAGTTCAGGATTTGATTTTCTTCCCTTGAGAGGAAGCAAAGGAAGTTCCAAAATACAAACAACTAAAGGTGATTACAAATAGATGCATAAAATCAAACAGAAATGTAGAAACCTCAGTTACAATTCACAATATCCGTCATGTCAATAAGCAAGGCCACGAGCAAACTATGTACAAAAATCTAAAAAAGTTCACTGTCGGCTGATTGCGAGAAATAATTCGAGAAACAAGCTCTTTCCATACTTAAATAGACAAATTAAACTGAGGTAATATGAAGCAACCACCAAGCTATGTCACGAAATAGGAAAACTTTGCAGAAACAAACCCCAGAAGAAAGCAAAAGAAAAGTATGTCTTTGATACCAAAGAGACAAACAGTTACACAAGGATTCAACCAGATTATTTGTTGCATTGGCTTAATATAATAAACTGGAGCAGAAATTTTTATTAACTTTTGTCAACAATAAAGAATATGATAAAACACTATCTATGCTTTAATAAAGTGAGAAAGCTACACCTCAATGCCAAACAAATAAGGATCAACTATATAAATCCCCACTATCAATGATCTAGTTTAAGATCATCTCAATCCAATATTAGGAAAAAAGATTGAGTTAGAAAGAACATATGTTACTCATAGTTGTATTAAAGTTTTCTTTGTCAATAGAAGTAAATGTTATTGGATGCCAGCAACAAGACAATGGTTGTATTTAACTTGAAGATGATAGGATTGAAATAGTAAAAAGAGAACTACCAAGAAAGGACACAATGCAGTTCTAAGTTTCACCCAATAACAGCTCATGTGCAAGAATGCATTTATATTAATATAGCAGAATAAATTTACACAAGAAGACAGCAACATGCAAGCTTGGGTTAAACTCTTTAATAATATCAGGATGTGACGAAATGTCAACAGCAAACCATAAAGGACACAGACAAGATTGCCAAGCAACACTATAACAGAGTGACTCTTTTCTGGTCATTCAGCTTTTGGTTGCAGGATATAATCTTCTATATCCAAAATATGAGCTGCAGTTAAAGGGTTCTCTAGCTGGACAACAGCCTTTCGAGAGCCATGTTTTCATCCCAACCAGTTGCTTCCAAAGTACTCCTCACTTGAGCTTCAGGAAAGCCCATTTCCACAAGCTTTTGTACCTGTGGCATTCATTTGTACACATTCAGTAGCATATTTGGATGCTCTAGGTAGATCTTCAAAGGACAGCAGAAAATGCAAGATCTACCCAAGGCTTGATAGAAAAATTCCTATCTACTGGAAGTAGCCAGCGAAACTAAAAGGAAAAAAAAAAAAAAAAAAAAAGCAAAATCATGTAAAATTTGCACACCTTCTCCTCTGCAGCACATGTTTTTGCAAAAGTTTCAGTCCAGTAACGAGCTGTGCCAACAAAGGTCTGATGGTCTCTAAGATACTGCAACAACAAGAAATAGATTGAACAGCAGAAAAGGAAGTTGGTGTGGGACATAAATAAGGTCATGTGACCTGAAAACTAAGCAAAATACAAGAATCAAGAAGTGGGTAGGGGAGGGGGACGGGGGGCAGGGATATTACTGAATGTATGAAGCACCTGTTGTGCAACAACTGCATCTTGTGGATCATCGGGCTCAGGAGCAGAAAGTAATGCTTGTATAGAAAGGAGAGCTGTCTTGAGGGTTAGCGCTGGGCTCCACTGGTCCTTCAGGATGTCTAGGCATATTGCTCCACTTTGACTACTTATGTTAGGATGCCTTCAAAGGGAATTCAATAAATAAAAGCACTTGAATCATAATTTCACTAGAAGGGAACAGGAAAAAAGACCTTTATCATACATTAAAGGGGCTGCATTGATACTTCAATTGGATACAGTGTGTTCAAGGCGTATGTAAGGGACACTTGTTTGGTAGTGAATACTCTGCTATAAAAATATCACTCTTAAGGATGCCTGGCCTTGCACTTTTTCAGATGATATAATTGGTATTCATGGAACTTTACTTGCTCGTCCTTTTGGTGGTTAGTGTGTAAGTCTGTGGAGCAGAGAGAGACTTATGTACAGTGACAGGGTATTTGTGACTATCAATGGATATGTATGGTAGTAATGCAGGTTAAATGATAGATGTGAGAAGGCTGTATGTTTAAGCTCCAGGAAATGACCAGGATAATCTCTGTGCTCTGCTAGTGTGTTTAATCAAAGGAAGCAGAATAGAGGAGTTTCTATGATATATTAGGTGGCCATTTGAGATTAGCTTTTAATTGCATATGAATGTAGAAAGTGTAGGGCATTGAGAAATTATTTTAGGATAAATCAGTATAATTTCAGTAACAACACTGAACACGTCAAAACACCAAGGTGTATACGGTAAAAATCGGAGTTATGTAAGATCGGTGAGACCGGGGTCCGAGGGTATGACCAAATAAGCACGAGTATGATCGGTCTTTCCTTCAGACCGGGGGGATCGCACCGGATGTGGCTGATCCGAGAAAAGAGAAGTAAATCTGTTGGTCCGGTGCATCCGGACCAAACTCTGCGTTGCCGTTAGTCCGTTTTCTCCAAGTCAAGTTCTCGTGGCCGTTGGGCCGGGTAACCAGCTGCGGAATCGCCACGCGTTAAGACCGTTCTGTCAGTTTGTACTGACAACCGTACGGGTGTCAGACCGTACGGTCCTACCTTATCCTTTTAGGGTTTCTTTATTCTAAAAAGGCTTTGTGTTGTATGTAAGGCCCATAAGGCAAAACTATAATATAGGACATTTCCCTACTTTTAGGGATTGGCTTTTTGAGATCTAGAATATTGTAATAGAAATTTATATTGAAGCTCTCTCTCTCTCTCTCTCGGATTTTAGTCCGGATCTACAGTGTTCTTTGGCTTTGTTCATCCCCTCAATACGATATATTACCATACGTACATATGCATATATATATTTTAGCTTAATCACCAATATTGATGCATACTTATTCAAGGCGTTAACATATAAATATCTATACTCACACATTATATCATACGAACCCATACATACTTCATATCAACCAAAAGTAGATTAAAATTTATCCACATATCCTATACTTCACTTATAAATTCAATTGTCACCTAATTTCGGGGTAAACAGTTTGGCGCCCACCGTGGGGCTAGGATAATAGTGATTTTTTAATCTTGGCTTCTACCTCCTACCCGTTAGATTAAGAAATCTTTTGCAAATCTCTGCGAAAACGGACCAAATGGCAAGCAATGGACAATCCGGTCATGTCAATAACAACGAGATTGTGGCCGAAAACGAGAACAGTGGATTACGGGACCTAGATCCAATCGACCCAAATTCTGTTGATTCGAGGGAAGGCCTCAACCGGCGTAACACCGTGAACCGCAGAATGCCACCTTACCGCCACCGACCCTCGAATACTCATAACTCAATTACTTTATCTCGGCCCAAGGCCGAAAAGCGCCGAATACTCCGGATGAGATAAACTTACGTTTAATTTTTGAAATGTTGCGATAGAACAGGGGACCGCCATAGCCGAACAGGGAATCGCAATAGCCTAGCTTCAAGGCAAAAATGATAAGGTAGCTCCGGAAAGGACAAAGGGTGTAACCGAACCAAGAAGGGATGAAACGCGGATAGTCGAGCGTAATGGATCAGGAGCCGGTTCATCCACCAAAGTTCTGAAGATGCTCGAGACCTTGGCAAAGCGGGTAGATTCAACGGAGAAGAGGGTGGAAACGTATAACTCTCGGGTGGATCAGATCCTGGGGGCTCTGCCGATCCTAAAGGGGCCGGATTCGAAGAGGTACATCCAACGGCCTTTCCCTCCAAGTGCAGCTCCGAAGTTGATCCCGAAAAGGCTCAAGATGCTAAATATCCAGAAATACGACGGTACAATGGATCCACGGAGCATATGACTTCGTACACGTGTGCCATAAAAGGCAACGATGTCGAAGAGGATGAAATCGAGTCCGTTTTTTTGCCGAAAAGTTTGGGGAAACGCTATCCCTAGCGGGCACCGACCTCGGTACGACCATCCGCCCGCGCATTCAATCACTTCTTCGAAATGCTCGCATGCATTCATAAAAGCCCCGGCCGAGCTAAAAAGTGCAGGCCGAAGGCAGACATCTTCCGCATAGCGTGCGGGATGATGAATTACTACGAGAATTTGTGAACCGTTTCCAAAGGGAACGGATGGAGCTCCTGATTCGAAGGAACGGGCCGCACAAGCTTTTACCACAGGCTTAACCCTCGGAGCTCGACTTCGCCCCGCTTGATTCAAATTGAAAGAGAATTTGGCCGGAGTACGGTCACACTGCGTATGTTCATAACAGGTACGAATCAAAGATTTGGGTAGAGGATGACCAACTCGAATTTGCTTTTGAGCTCGTCGCAAATCCGGGCCCTATCCTTGGCTTTCTATTCCATTACCCTCAACTTCTCCTTGTCCGAAGCATTCTCGGATTCAAGCAGCCTATGCCTCCCGGCCATCTTCACGGTATCAGCCTTGACCGAGTCAAGCTCGCTTCGAAGATGAGAGATAGTGGCCTCGAGTTCACCGAGCCTCAAAGAAAAACAGGCGTTGTCTTTGCTAAGGACGACCTTATCCGCTTCCAGGAGCCGGTTCTTTTCAACCATTCCGGCCAACTCGGCTTTCAAACGGAGATTTTCGGCCTTCGCCGCGACGAGCTGGGGTTGAAGGTTGGAAAGAAGCGGGCCGCCCTCGGTTCAACCGATCTTCCTTTTCCGCGAGAAGATGCGGAACTTCGCGTTTCACGACCCCGGGCATCCACTGGCCCTTAAGTCGTCAACCTCTTCGACCGACCACGGATGAAGGCCTCGTTGACAAGCACAACACTATGTAAAAGAAACAAGAAGTTAAATTTGGATAAAGCCAGAACGAAGGATCATATCGAACTATGGAAAGGTTGGATGATAAGCTTACCCGGTTGCCCGCGTGCATACCCTCGTTAATGAGACTCTGCCAGGGGACTCCCGCCATTTTTTCCTTGTCCGAGTCCGAAACGAGGGCCTCGTATAGCTTGCTACTCCCAAGGGACGGACAAGAAACCGCAATCCTCGGTGACGGTAACCACGGCCGACCTTATCCTTCTTGCCCACGCTCGGGCCGGGAAGACACGTACTAGGCTATCCTCGAACCGATTTCGGTGGCCCGGCTAGCTGCCCTCGTGGCTCGAGGGATAGGGAGATGTCCGAAACCGGCAGCTTCCCCGGTTGCAGGTGGGGTATCCGAGAACATGTCATCGAGGTTATCAGACCTCGACGCAGAGAAAGTTGGAGCGACCCACTGTTCCCGCAGGCGTGCGTGCCCTCTGACGCAGCAGTTGGGTCACCGCAAGCAGGGCCGGTATCCATCGGAGCCTCGGTATCGGCGGACCGACTGCTGTGGTTCGCCTTCGCAGCCGAAGCTAGTCCGATCTTCTAGTCCTTGGGGGAGTCTCTTCGAAGCACACACCGAAATGTCAACAAATTCAATCGACCCTAGGAGTGGATAAAGAACTTCTTCCCCACCTATGTGCAACGCCGAAGCGGAAGGTCCTTCCTCACCAGGAAAGGGAGGAACGGAGGCTTCCTCCTCCCAGCAGGCAAGCGAGTGGGCCACACGACCTTCGAATGAGAAAGTCGGGCTCTGATTCATCCCTCAGAGTCCGAACAACGCTCCTTGCCCTTTTCTTCGATTTCTGCCCTTTGTACAAGGGCTTTCTCCGCCTTTTATTGGCAGCAGCAATAAGCCGAGATGTCCCTGTTGAATCGAATTCAGGAACTGGGGCAGCAGGCTCGATTGTTGGTTCCGATCTCGGCTCCACCGAGCCCCTGGGTAAACCTGAATACCGAAGGGGTAATAAAAAATAAAAAAATAAACATAAAAAAGGAAAAGGGAGAAGATACAGTATATACCAAATCAAGGAGAGAGTATAACCGTGATTTTGGGCGACCCATCGGCCACGCAACAGGTCCCCCATGTCCATTTTTCATGGGTGTGTTGACCGATGATTGCTCCAACTCATTCAGTCATGTTCGGACGGAGGATATCCATGCCACACCGATAAAAAGAGAGAAGGGGAGAAATTGTGTGAACACAACGGAGCAAGTGTTGACAAAGCATGGAAGAATAATTATTGAAGGGAGAACTGAGAAACTTACGTCTATCGTTCCACCTCTCCGGAAAAGGCATGTAATCAGCCGGAATAATGTCCGCTGTCCTCACCCGGACATAGCGTTCTAACCAACCTCGATCTCTGTCTTCGTCCATCTTGGAAAAGATAGGGTTCTGACCTCGCTTGGCGAGCTTTATCACATCCCCTCGGAATAGCCTCGGGGAATATAATCGGATGAAATGTGTCATCGAGAATTCCCTGTTGACATTGTTGGCCAATAGCCGGAGGCAGTCCACGGTCCTCCAGATAATCAGACCAATTTAGGCCAGAGTCACATTGTACATCCAGCACATCTCCAAAATAACCGAGTCAATTGCAGGGACGAGCTTGAGCGTAAATGGATAGGTGTAAACATAAAAAAGTCTTCTCTATGATCAGTGATAGACTCATCGGGCTACTTCCTCAAATAAGGTGATGATTTAGCCTTCTCACGCAGCAGGCTCGAATACCCCTGGTTCTGGAAGGCGCATGAGTGATAGACTCGTCGGGCCCGGGGGCAAACACTTGCACCGGACGGTTATCCCATCCGCAGTCGACCCGGACCTGGTCAAGTTTATCATCAGTAATAGACGAAGGGTATCGCCTTACATCGAAACCCCTATCTGCGATCGGAGAGGGCTTCTCGACTTCAAATTCTTTGTTGTAGTTGGGTTTAGACAGCACGATGTCCAAAGCGGTGGGTTCAACGGGGAAGGTTTTCCTTGGGTTGAAAAGTTGGTTCGGCTCCCCGAGAAGAAACCGAGGGAACATCCTGGGAAGTAGTTTCGGTGTTGGCAGACATTTGGGAGATGAGAAAAGGAAGATCTGTGAATTTGAAGTAGGAAACGAAACGGGTAATATAGGTGGCCATTTGAGATTAGCTTTTAATTGCATATGAATGTAGAAAGTGTAGGGCATTGAGAAATTATTTTAGGATAAATCAAGATAATTTCAAGTAACAACACCGAACACGTCAAACACCAAGGCGTATACGGTAAAAACCGGATATATGTAAGATCGGTGAGACCAGGGACCGAGGGTAGGACCAAATAAGACGAGTATGATCGGCCTTTCCTTTCGGCACGTGGGGATCGCACGGATGTGGCTAATCCGAGAAAAGAGAAGCAACTGGCTGTCCGTCGTACGAGGACCAAACTCTTCGTTGCCGTTATTCCGTTTTCTCCAAGTCAAGTTCTCGTGGCCGTTAGTCCGGTTTCTTCATGTCCGAATTGATCGTGGCCGTTGGGCCGAGTAACCAGCTGCGGAATCGCCACGCGTCAAGACCGTTCGTCGCTTGTACCGACAACCGCACGGTGTCGACCGTACGGTCCTACCTTATCCTTTTAGGGTTTCTTTATTCTAAAAAGGCTTTGTGTTGTATGTAAGGCCCATAAGGCAAAACTATAAATAGAGGACATTTCCCTACTTTTAGGGGTTGGCTTTTTGATATCTAGAACATTGTAATAGAAATTTATATTGAAGCTCGTTCTCTCTCTCTCTCTCGGATTTTAGTCCGGATCTACAGTGTTCTTTGGCTTTGTTCATCCACTCAATACGATATATTACCATACATACATACATATATATATATATATATTGGCTTAATCACCAATATTGACACATACTTATTCAAGGCGTTAACATATAAATATCTATACTCACACATTATAGCATACGAACCCATACATACTTCATATCAACCAAAAGTAGATTAAAATTTATCCACATATCCTATACCTCACTTATAAATTCAATTGTCACCTAATTTCGGGGTAAACACAAGGCAATGTCAAAAGTATGTGCAAGTGTCTCTCTTGGCTCTGAAGTCTTGTGACTAGATTCTAGTTCAAAAGTGAAAAGATGACATGCTTGGACCTATTTTATGAAATTGAGAACATGGTTAAGTAGTGTACTCAAGCCCTGCTAGAGGAAGCTAGCCTAAAACCAAACATGTTGTCATCATAGCATATCCAAGTTAAGTGCTGATGTTAACAGGAAAACTTCAATTATAGGTATAGGACAAGTAATGTGAAGAACTTAGGCTTTCATAGAAAACCTCACTTTTACTAGATGGAATATTTTGGTTCTATAATCCTTTCATCACTCCTCCCTGCCACCAACCACCAACCGCTTAATTTGTATGGATGATTCTCAAATATCAAGTAGTTTGAAACCTCTAATGTTTGACTACATTACATGAGCTCAATAAAGCAAAGTCTGAAGTAGAGAAATAATGAGTTCTCAATATTCTATACAAGAAACAGTAGCAAATGAACATTAACAATTCAATAGGTAATCTGCAATTTGTTAATTCCTTCCTATCACAACCTAAGTCAGCAGTTCAATGTATGAAATATTGTACAGGCATTACTTCTGGTACTACAAAGAAGAAGGAAGAATAGAAACAAATGACAGAGCATGTATATTTTCTCATACCAAACTTTTGTGGCGAATTTCATTTTTGGAGGCTCAAACGGGTAGCCATCTGCAAAGACAAAGCTTCTTGATTCAGGGGTTATACATACAAACAGAGTTATTGCTAACAAACTGTAGTCAATGCCAACGATATCTTCTTTTTTAAAATGGTAATGGTGGTATTCATAAACAGCACAAAGGTAGTGCTGGAATTTCTGTACAAGTGAGCAAAAAACTAATCATATCTACATCCTAGACTATCTTCCTTATCAAAATAAGATTTGAGTTCCTCCAGAGGTTGCAAAAGTAGGTTTTCTTTTCTGCAGACACGAGGAAACCATTTGTTGATAAACGTATTCTATATCATTTCACGGTAATCCAAATTCAAAACCCTTTCCATACTGCACCCTAAATACAAAGGCCAGACAACTAATTAACAAAGAAACTTTTTTGTTTTTTATAAGGTAAGTAAATTTTATTAAAGCACGTACCAGGTAACGCAAAATAGGAAATTTTATTAAAGCACGTACCAGGTAACGCAAAATAGGAAAATACTGAATTACAAGTCTCCAAAATACATTTCAAACATTCAACTCTTAAAACATTTACTGTCCTTTCCTTAAACCAATAGAAACACAGAAAGAAACAAAATCTATACGTAATTCCTACATGTGCCACATTAGCTGAAAAAGATTAAACTTCTACATAAGAAATCCTCAATCACACATAGACACACACCTAATTCTTGATACACGTTTTCTATATCATCTCGGTAATCCAAATTCAAAACCCTAGAACTCCCAAAAAAACCCATCTTCAAAATTCAAACAATAAATAATGGTTCAACTCATCTTCATTCAGGTCGATATACTCCCTCCATCTCATGTTAACTTTAGCTCTTTTCACGCCCATTAAGAAAAACAATTAATACAAGGTTTAACATGTATCCCTATTTAATAAAACTTGATTGATTTCTTCTTCTTAAACACTGTGCCATTAAGTGCATAGTTGAAAACAATTACCGACTTTAATCATGAATTCCTAAAGTGAACTTGTTTGAGCTAAAGTGACTGCAAATTTGGGACAGTAGGAAGTATTAACTATGAGATTGAAACCCTTTCCATACTGTACCCAAAACATAAGGACCTGCCAACAAATTAAACAAGGAAACAAAATCTATCCATAATTCCTTCATGTGCCACATTAACTTAAAAAGATTCAACTATTACATAAGGGCCTGACAACAAATTAAACAAAGAAATAAAATCTATCTGTAAATTTCCTTCATGTGCCACATTAGCTCAAAACAAAAAAAAAATCAATTTTTACACAAGAAAACCTCAATAACACACACCCATTTCTTGATAATCCAAATTCAAAACCCTAGAACAACCCCCAAAAGAAAAAGAAAAAACACAAAACCCACCTTCAAAATCAAGAACCCTTTTTCTGTATGTCATTTATGTATGTATAAAGATGAAAATTAGAGTAGGTAGGGTTACCAGTAAGAGTGATATCGATCTTGAAAGTACCACCTTCATAAGGAGTACCAATAGGACCAGGGATTGTACCAATCAAGTGAGTGAGACTGTCACCTTTAAGGCTTACATTTATACCAGAAACCTCTACATCTCTGTTGCATTCATGAAGTTCCTTTTGAACCCTAGCCAAGTCCACCATTTTCTTTTTTTGTCTTCCAATTTAATTCCAAGGCAGAAGAAAGGTATATATGCTTGCCTCCTTTATGTTAAAGTCGCCTTGTTTCTCCCACCCCACTCCTTTTTGGAGTGTTCTTTTACCCCTTTTTTGTTGGTGTGTGTGTGAGAGAGAGAGAGAGAGGCTGAGAAAGTAATAAGGAGGGTAAGAGGGAATGAACTGTAGCGCCCATGATAATAAATGTAAGAAGTAATCGTACGATTCACGTTAGATACCTATTAATTTTACCGTTAATTTTGTACCATCCGGTGTAGTTTACAATTTAAGCCCGTTAACCGGTTTAACCGGAACCGGACCGGTAACCGGTTAGGGAACCGGCCGGTTTCCTGTTAAAAAACCGGAACCATTTAACTTAGGTTAGGTTTACTGAGTTTGAAACCTCAAACCGGAACCGGTCCGGTTAAAATGCTCCAAAACCTTTTTTATTTTGTTTTTTGTATTATATATATATATTATAGTATTTATTAGTATATTGTAGGTATATTTACATATGTTATACAAGTTTATAAGTAAAGTTTAAATATTTATCGACTAACAATAAAAACATATATCAAGTCGAATAATATTAATATACGTGTATACATATATATATTAAGTTATATGCTTAAGTTAACACTATATACTACATATACCTAAAATATAGTAAGAATATACGTATATATATCAATATACCTAGGTTATATAACTTATATATATATATATACACACACTTTAAGTATACTATATATACTTATAACTTATATATTATAACTTATGTTATTTATAGCTTAATTATTTTCTAAGTTTATAAATTCGTATATACGTATACATATATATATATATACCTAAAATATAGTAAGAATATACTTATATATATATCAATATATGTATCAGTATACTTAGGTTATATAACTTAATATATATAAATATGTTTAAGTTATATATAACTTGATATATATATATAACTTGATATATATATATATATATATATATATATATATATATATATATATATATATATATATATATTCAAGTTATATATATACTATATATTATAAGTATATTCTTAGTATATTTTAGTTATTTTTCAAGTATATAACTTTCTAGTTTTTAATTTAAGTATATTTTTAGTATATTTTAGGTATATTCCTAACTTTATAAAAGTAAAAATATGAACACAAGTAAATAGAAGAAAGCTCAATGAGTCATATATTTTATTCATTCTTGGATAACATTTATTTGCAAGTTGTAGTTTTTTTTTAACTTGCAAATAATACATGAGCAGTATAGAAATAGTAGAATAATAAAATCACCAATTTTGAACCATTTCGTTAATTTCCCCCACATCATATTCGGTCATGGAAATATCTTCAAAGTCTTCCATTTGGTCCGGTCCACTAGCTATCAAATCTTCAATTTCTTCCTCTTCGCCTTCCTCCGCTTCTAAGTTTTGGTTGCGTCGCTCCGATCTAATCCAATCGCGAATGCACACTAGTACTTGCAAGCTAAAGCCGGATAATGAATGTCTATGGTCTCCAATTTGCCGTCTTCCTTGGCTAAATGCGCTCTCTCCGAAGCCACGGTTGATACTTGAACCGTAAGGATATCTCGAGTCATTCTTGAGAGTATCGGATAACTTGCCTTGTACTTCTTCCACCATGCTAAGACGTCCAAGTCATCCAGTTCCTTGATATCCACATTTGGCTGCATCAAATAAAAGTTATATTCATCAAAGTTTGCAGTACAAGAAGAAGTTGGCTGTGAATGTAAAACTTTTAAACCCGACAAGCCCTTTTTGCTACTCTGAGAAGTAGTAGGGCGTGGAGCAACGGGTGTAGCACGTTCTTCCAAAACTACAATAATGAGTAAAAAAATTTCTAAACTCATCATCAATAGCGAGTTCGGCTTGACTAAAGATGGTTGAACTCTCGCTTCAATTTCTAAAAATGTATAAATTTGACCAACCAAATTTTTAGTATAAGACATTTTTAAACAAGGATTTAAAAGAGAACCCAATATAAATAAAGTTGGGATGCGAAAAAAATACTTCTTAAATTTGTTTATCATTTCAAAAATAGCCACTTGATAACCGGGTTTATGTTTATACTCTTGTAAAACTCTAGCTATTTCCGCTAAGTAGGCTAAAATTCCGGTTACCGTGGGATAGAATTGTCTAGAAAAAGTAAGAGTTGCATTATAAAAAATTTCTAAGAGGTCAATACATTCTTTAACATCTTCCCAATGCGAATAATTTAACCAATCATCACTATCAGTATTATATTTGTTGTGAATTTGTTGTATGGGAATCCTATACTCATATTATAGCATAATGTAAGTGTAGTTCCACCTAATCTCAATTTCTACTTGAATTTTCTTAGGTCTAAGGTTATTTTCCACACAAGCATTCTTAAAATCTCTAATTCTTTCCCTATTAGCATTACAAAAAAGAAACGCAACCGCATTTCTAACTTTTTGAATAGAATCGTCAAAAAAGTCAAGACCATTTTTAACAATTAAATTTAAAATGTGACAACTACATCTCACATGAAAAATATTTTTTAGCGGAGGGTTTAATTCTCTCTTTAAAAGACCAATCGCCTTTGTATTATTAGAAGCATTATCTAAAGCAATACAAAGTGTTTTTCTATAAATGTTAAAAAATCTCATAATAGTAGACATTGAATCCGCTAAAAATTTTCCATCGTGACGACCTTTTCCTTCATCATATAAAAAAGCTATAATTCTTTTTTGCATAACCCGATTATCATCAATCCAATGACATGTAATAGCAAAAAAATCTAACTTGTTAAGACTAAGACCCAAATCGGCGGTAAGACAAACATTACAATTTAAAGAATTAAATACATGGCGCAAATAAAATCTATATTTTTTAAACAAATCTATAACATCGGCTCTACAAGTACTTCTAGGAATACCCTCAAATAACGGATTATAACAACGTTGAATATAAGTAACAAACCCCATACCCGATGGAAAGGAAAATGGTAAACAATCATAAGCTACCATTTTAGCTATTTCTACACGCTCTTTTTTCTTGTCATACTTAAAATTTCTACCGGTTCGTGGGTCTATCGTCATTTGAATCCCCCCACATTTGAACCTGTTTGCTCTCCCCAAACATCCATATGTTTGGTTCTCATATGAGCATTTAGTGTACCCGTTCACCATCCTTACCAGTTCCTTGCTTAAAACTAAATACTTGTCCACATAGAGTACATGTAGCTGATTGGTTTTCCCTATTCTTAGTCATAAATTTCCAAACTTTAGTTGTTGGCTTACGAGTTCTAGGCGGTTTGTCTTGTGTATGTGATTGTGCGGGACATGTATCTCCTATGGGATTTTGGGGGGTTGTGTTTCATCATCATCATCTAAGTCTTCATTAAAAGTGTCGGTAAAATGTTGTTGCATTGCCTCATGACCTAAAAGTGGATTATTTCCTCCAACATCAATACCTAAATTAGGTGTTTCTTCCACAAATGTTTCTCATTAAGCCCACCCCTAACAATACCACTACTACTACCGGCACCACGTCTTAATCTCTTTGACATTATTAAATAGAATTAATTTAAATCACAATCAAATAAATCACAACAAATTAAATTGCTAGAATTAAATTGCGTAAATTAAATTGCGAAAAATAAATTGCTAGAATTAAATTGCAAAAAATAAAGATAGAGTTGGAACGAAGGTACCAAATTGCCGGATTAATTTCCAACAAAGTGAAGGCGGCTAGAATTGCAAATCCACCAAAGTTACTTCGGATTGTTGCAAAATCACCAACTCCACCAACAATATTATAATTGCAAAATTAATAATTGAAACTATAATAATACTTTGTAATATTTATTTGAGAGAAATATAAAGTGACTAATTATTGCAAAGTAACTATAATTGAGAGATTGAGATTTGAGAGAAAGAGAAGAGTGAATTGGTGTGAATTAAAATGAAAATGAAGAAGGGTTTATATAGGGGTGAGGGATGAGTTAAAGTGTTAAAAAAAAAAAGTTTGGGGGGTTGGGGGGGCCAAAAATTAAGTAAATGACCGTTTGGCAACGACCATTTTTGCAAATGGACCGTTGCCAATGGTCCAATTACTCCCAGCCCAACGGCTCTTTAATTTTTTTTTTTTTTTTTTTAATTTAACCGGTCCGGTTCCGGTTTCAAAAAAATGGGAACCGAACCGGTAGAGAATTAACGGTTAACCGAAACCGGTTAACCGGTTCTACCGGTTTCGGTTTTAACCGGTTCAACCGAACCGGTTGACGGGCTTAGTTTACATGTGATAGTGGATTAAATGCTTTTTTTACCAGACAATTATTAAAGGAGTATTTTTTTTTCTAGACTATTAAGTATTTTAATAAATATAAACAAACAACAAATCCGATGTAATCCTACAAGTGGGGTCCGAGGAGGGTAGAATGTACGCAGACCTTACCTTATCTTTGTGAGATAGAGAAACTGTTTCGATAGACCCTCCGTTCAAAAGAAAGGTATCTGACGCGTGATTGTAAGAAAATGGACAATAAAATAGCGAAATATAAACAAATGCCAAAGCAAATAGTAATACACATTGAAGAATAAGTAACTACACGATAACTGAGTATTACTACTAATGTTAAAAGGAAAAAAGAAGAATAAGTATTGCACCTTAATTACCCCTAGCTACCTACCACCTTTCTACCTTAACCTCGACCTTCATACCTTCCTATCTAAGTTCATTTCCTCAGTCAGTTCAAGTTGTGCCATGTCATCTCTAATCAGCTCCCCCAGTTCGTCTTCGATCTACCTTTACCTCTCTAAACTCTTGCTACATCCAACCTCTCACGCTCTTGCATCCTCACAACTTCTCTTCACATGTCTGAATCATCTTGTCCTCCACTGATGACACACCCACCTTGGCCCCCATAACCTTTCATGATCATATCTCTCCGGGCATGCCCACATTTTCATCTGAGCATCCTCATCTCTGCTACCTTCATCTTCTGAACGTGAGCGTTTTTTTTACTGGTTATGCCTCATACATCAATGTTGGTCTAACCATTGAATCTTTATAGAACCAAAATAGAAATGATTTTCGAATTTGATCATTTCTTAGATTCTGTTGAATTGCATCGAATTCATTTTCAATTTTAGTTACACTACGCCCTGACTCGAGTCCCCACGCTCGCTTTTCTCCACCCCTTCGAGTAAAAGCTTTCATGAGCTGTTCACCAAAATGAGGATCCCAAATTGCATGAATAATAGGTCTTACATGGCGAATCAAAAGCTATGGAACTTGAGAGTGGGTCTTTTGTCGAAATGTTGCTTTCCTGTCCGAACGAAAGGCTTTCTCTGTTTTTATGTCGCGTTACCAATCACCTCGTTTCAAAAAAACTATTGTTGCCTCGGGGGTTTAGCGAAAGCTGGGAATTAATTACTAAATTATTACTAGTTAGCAGAGTCAACCCTAAAATAGTTTGACAAACAAGATGTTGGGAGACAGGAACTGACCCCCGCTATTGGTATGTTTAGTCAGGCGGCAGCCGTTAAATCACCTATTTTGAATTATGGACACACAAGGCTAAAACATGTGTGTCGGGTGCGCCGTTGTGGATTTAAACATCCACCATTTTATGTAGGAATGAAGGTGCTCTTGGCTCGATATCATTGGTAATGTAAATTTATTTCAATTTCAGCATATCGATTTATGCCTAGCTTATTCTTTTCTTTGCGTTTTTTTTTTTTTTTTTTTCAAGTTTCTTTTGAGTCCCAATTTCAATATGACTCCCACGCTTTATTATCCCATATTGCTCCCGAAGGCATCACCTTTAAGCCTAAGTGATACATTCTTATCGCACAACACCCCAGAGGCGAGTTTCTATTTCACCCACTCCGCTTCAATACGGTGGCGACATCATCGTTAATCTCTCCATCTTCTTGCATTATGGACCCAAAATATTTGAAGCTTCCTCTCCTGGTATGACTTGTTCCTCGATCTTCACTTTCACCTATGCCTACACTATTGTTAACTGTATACTATAGAAATTTGTACTATATAATTATTTTATAAATAACAAGAATACATAAATATATTATCAATACATGAAACTTAAACTCAAAGAAATATACTACATCGTAATAGCACTTGCCCCTAGTCTTTTCTAAAAATGTAGATACTCAATTTGTGGTGAAAGTGTGAATTTAACTATAATATTCTAAATATAATTTATACGGGCTAGATAAAATTACTAATATACATTTTTATAACTATAAATATTTATAATCTATTTTAAAATATATTTTCTTATTTCATTTTTGTTTCTTAGTTGATGATTATTATAGAGA
The DNA here is from genome assembly GCF_029784015.1 of Lycium ferocissimum. Lineage (NCBI taxonomy): Eukaryota > Viridiplantae > Streptophyta > Magnoliopsida > Solanales > Solanaceae > Lycium > Lycium ferocissimum. The sequence goes on along the minus strand of NC_081345.1, from coordinate 35,034,586 downwards.
TAAAAGTTGATAATTCTTTTACTATAAATTGTGGTCTTAAATTAAAGATATGAATAATGTATCAAAATGTCTTTTGACTTTTATAATCTTAAACATGTCGGGTAAGATGTTGGAATTATGGAATTATAAAATATAAAAAGTGATTTTTTTAAAACAGACTAAGACAAGTAAATTAAAACAATTGATATTAATGTCTTGTAAAATGACGTAGAAAAGAATAATTATTCCGTCAGGACTTTAGAAGTTGTAGATAAAAAAAGTTGTGTGAAGTTAAAGTTAAAGAAAGTTTGTGAAAGTTCATTATTGTTCGTTCGAATGATTTTTGCTCCGTTAATCTTCAATGAAGTTATACGGTGTATGCCACATGTTAAAAATAATTATTAAAAGTTTGAATCTTGCTTTATATACTCAACTCCTTTTTCACACTTGCTTACATCAAGAGAATACGTAAAATGGTTCTTTCTTTTATTCTTGTTATATTTTGTTTAAGGCATCTTCTTTTAACTAGCTGTATGTATTAATTAGTATAATTTTTGCTATTTATTACTCCCTCTTTCTGATCATTTCCAATTAATTTATGTACGTTCTTCATTATTCAGTAGATTTTTAGTGTTTCTAGTATAAAATTACTAAAGTTGAATGATTGAATGAAGTAATGCATGTCACATTTCTATATATATAAAACAATTTTAAGCTTCACGAGTAAATTTTTACCAAGTAAGAGTGTTCAAGTCGAATTTACGATTTATACTACACCAAACATTTATTTTAAAACATATATTTTGTTTTGGAATACAAATTTCAAAAATCTTTTTCCTCTGTCCTAATCATCTGAACGTATCTTTATTCTTTTGACCAAGAGAACAATAATAGTCTTAAAGAGAAATATTAAAATAAATAAAAACGCGCTAAATGAATATAAGATATTTAACTCATATAGGAGAATATCTTTTGTGTGATATATTGATATATGTATTTTCTGTAAGTATACAATGCATTGATCTTAAAGTGTTGCAACTATGTGATATTGAAGGATGTTGAAATGTCACTTGATCGAAGTTTCTGATCAGACATTTCATCTCCCTAGAAACAAGAGAACTACTGCATGATAGGAAGGCAAGATTTTCCAAGATCAGCTGGACGTTCTTGATATGATTTTTGAACATTTCACACTAGAAGCAAGTAGATAAAATTAATTCTTTTCTTCACGTTTTTTTTTTTTTTCAAGTTTCTTTTGCATACTCCGCTCCCGAAGGCCCAATAAGCCTAAGTGATACATTCTTATACGCAAACACACGAGACGAGTTTATTTCACCCCTCACTTCCAATAAGGTGAGCGACATCATCGTTAATCTCTCCATCTCCTTGAATTATTACAGTACTATTATTAATATATACTATAGAAATTTATACTATATAATTATTTTTATAAATAAAACCATATAAAATTACTCAAAACATCGTAATTGAATGATTGAATGAGGTGAGATATGCATGTATAATTACTCTATTTTAAAATATATAATTAAGTGTTAAGAGATAAAATATATATACAAACATATGTTATGCATCGGGTAAGATGTTGGAATTATGGAATTATAAAATATAAAAGTGACTTAGTATAAATATTTGTCTTGTAAATGACGGAATAATTATTCCGTCAGGACTTTAGTAGTTGAAGATAAAAAAAGTTATGTGAAGTTAAAGTTAAAGAAAGTTTATGAAAGTTCATTATTTTTAATCTTCAATGAAGTTAAGTAGTGTTAAAAATAATTATTAAAAGTTTGAATCTTGCTTTATTTACTCAGACTCCTTTTTCACACTTGCTTGCAAGAATAGTGGCAAATTGTTTCTTTTATTCTTGTTATATTTTGTTTAAGGCATCTTCTTTTAACTAGCTGTATGTATTAACCAATTAATTTAAATAATTTAATACAACCAAACATTTATTTTAGGCTTGTTTTGGAATACAAATTTATCACTTTAATCAAATTCGGAGAGAATATCTTTTGTGTGATATATTGATATAATTTTCTTGAGTATACAATGCATTGATCTTAAAGTGTTGCAACTGTGTGATATTGAAATTATGTCATGATCGAGGTTTCGACATTTCATTTAAAACATATATTTTTCAGCTGGACGTTCTTGATATGAATGTTGAACATTTTAGATAAAATTAATTCGGACTGGCGTTTAAAAAAAGTATAAAATTACTAAAGTTGAATGATTGAATGAGGTGAGAATGCATGTTAATTACTCATAATTAAGTGTTAAGAATATATATACAAACATATGTTATGCATCTATTTACTTAGTATAAATATTTGGTGCGGCCTGCGAGTAAATTTTTACCAAGTAAGAGTGTTGTACCGTCAGATCACCGGTGACAGTTGCAACATAGTGGCAAATTGTTATCTACACTTGATATCTACACCAAATCAAATAATTTAATTTTAACAGCTAAAAATTAAAGTAAAATTAATGTACGTTTTAAAACATATAATTGAGAAACTTTGGATACAAAATGCTCTTTTTAGCTTTTCTTTTTGGGCAACTTTTTATCAAAAAAAGCCAATCAATCCAAACGGGCTCTTAGTTGGTGTAAATATTTGATATGAGTAAGTTTACCGCTGCAACGTGAGAGTGACAGATTTCGAGTCCTCTGTCCTTGAAACAGAGGCTCTCATCTGAACGTATCTTTATTCTTTTGACCAAGAGAACAATAATAGTCTTAAAAGAAAATATTAAAATAAATAAAAACGCGCTAAATGAAAATAAGATATTTAACTCATATTGGAGAAAGTACTACTGCATACACATTAGTGATCAAGACTCTAATCTTAAGTAGCGGCCTGAAACAATAGGACTACAATGTAGGATCGGGCATAAAAATCGAAAATCGAACATAAATTTTGAAGAACCGAAAATAGCATAATTCTTCCTAATATTTTGACACCAATATTTTTCCCTATTGGGACTCGCGAACCTACAAATAGACTAGAGCATACAGACTGTTGAGCTACTTTTATTCTTTTCCTTAAAGTCAAACCTTAGTCTTTGCCACCAATCAATGGAGCCGATCGACTCACAACGGAAAATGCACCTCGTTGCCAGTTCATTTCAAATTTTCAGTACAACTTTTGGTATTCAAAATTCATTGAATTAATTCAAATTGTGTAGAGCTCATTTAAAGGATTCTTCATTTTTTTTAACTCAAACTTGAAAACTCTAATTAAAGATAGAAAGATCCTATATATCTCAAAATACCTTTGGTGACCGTTCATTTCACCTTGTTCATTGCTTACAACATTTAGTTTTTTTCTCTAAGGGAATTTCATGCCCAAACATAATTTATAGTAGTACTAACACTTTAAGTGCTCATTTTTCTACATTGAAGTGAGAGGCTAGAGAAGTCGTAAGTAGTAGCCTCTGAATAAAGAAGTTACTCCTTCCGGATCAACAAAAAGAGTTCACTTAGCCTTTTTTTTTTTTTTATAAAGAAAAGAGTTCACTTAGCAAATAAAAAAAGAATTAACCTTATTTTTTCATATTTGCTCCTATTAAGTGTTATATGATCAAATCCCAATGCTTATTTAATTAGGGGTAGTTTAGTCAAATTACCTATTTTTATCTATGAGTTAGTATTTTCTTAAGGGGCGTGCAAATAGCTACGTGGACTCTTTTTTTGATCCGGAAGGAGTATTACGTAGTGGGTCTTGTTGATTTGAAAGAAAAAGATATTGGGTACTACTAAATAGTAGTATTGTTCATTTTGCTCCATACAAATCAGTGTGAAAATGCTTTTTGCTAGAAGCCTTTGAATGAAATTAACCTTGTAGTGCGCGATCCGAATTAAGTCGGACTAACTGGATATCTAACACCGGGTGAGAAACAAAAGAATGAGTCCTTTATCCTTTTTATGGAATTTAGGTCACTGACTACAGGAAAGCTAAATGTACTTTTCCACTGTTCCTATTACTCCCACCGGTTCATAATGAGTGTCCACTTAGCCTTTTTATTTTAGTTCAAAATAAGTATCCACTTACATAATTAAAAAGGAACTAATTATTTTCTTCCAAATTTATACCTATTTAGATAAGTGAGATTTTATATAATCCAAAAACTATATTAATTAAATTAAGGCTAGTTTAATCAAAATACCTAAAAAAAAATCAGAAGTTAGTATTTTTCTAAAAAGTGTGCAAAAGACTAAAGATTAAGTGAACGCTTATTTTAAATCAGCGGGAGCAGTTCTTAGTTTTCTGTGAGCAATTATTAGGTAACCAAAAATTTGTTTTGAATCCGCATAGCATTTATACAGCACTACGACTTTTTGTTTGCGGAATTTTTGGTAGTCAATTTTGACTCCTTTGCCAATTTCTTTTTACCTTCTTCATTAATGAACGCGCATTAATTTACTATCTTCTCCAAGCTTGTTTGGTTTTCGTTATTTCTAAGTCACAGAGCAAAAACACTTACAGTTTGACTGCATTTCAGAGAAGTCGTTGTCGATATGAGTAGGGCTGAAGCAGACACATGCAAGAAATTACAGAGGAATCGTACCCTTCTTTTATTTTGAATGTCAGTATGGTGGTTAGAAGGGTGATATAGGAAGAAAAATATAACAAAATACAGCACCATTTGTCACAAATTAATTGTTGGTTGGCTAATTTGATTTCTTCGAAGAGGAAGAATAGCTTCGGATGAAAATGAAACTCTTATATTTGCTTTAAAATATAGTTAACGGGAGGGAGAATCACAAAAATTTATCAGCACCTAAGGTTGCACCAAATCATAATAATTTAATCATTATTATGATTAAATCATAAATAAATTCAAGAATGTGTAGTAGTAAATCATGATTAACAGAGTGTTAAGAATGTATGTGACGATACAAATTATGTATTCATTGAATCAATATAAACATTGAGTGCGAATAAGTTTTTACTCCAACTCACAGCTCAATTAAGACTCATTAGATTCAAATTTGTAACATTATGATTCGAATTGTAATTTTTCGGTTAGTGGACTATATCAGTAAAGACGAAGTCATGCTTAATTTTTAAGACATGTGAAACTCTCGTCCACTAATCGAAAGCTAATTTTTCATAATATTGACACCAATGCCCACTCGCCCAGTCATTACTAGTATTTCCGGAAGTGAAGGCTAATATATAGAGAACAAAAATGAGATATTTTAGGACAATTTAATGGGTCCTAATTTATACCTAAATCCCATTAAAATCTGATTTGCTTTACGCCACACTACTTTAACAATCAATACATTTTTTGTTTTCCCCCTATAAATACCAGCACTAACATCTACTCATCCACTTCATTCCATTCTTGTTTTTCTTCTTTGCACCTTCTGTTTTGAGATCCCTAAAATGGAGAGTTTTGATGCTAAAAATATGCAAAGCCCACCTTTGAAATGTTACAAATATTTGTTGGGAACACAGATTATGTTGAGAATTATGGCAACTGCATTCACATTGGCGTCCACTTGGATTATTCTTACCAGCAAGCAGACTGTTACTGTATTTGGCATTGAGATGGATGCTCGTTATAGCTATTCTCCAATTTTCAAGTAAAATCTTAGTTTATTCCTTGAAAGTTCTAAATTTTAGCATCTTGCTTATTATTTGGTGCGGTTCTCTGCAGGTTCTTTGCTTTTGCAAATATCATAGGATGTGCCTTCTCTGTTATGTCCCTGTTTCTTTTCTCTGTTTTAGGCCATAAGGGACTTGAGCCAAAGAACTACTTTTACATGTTCCTTCATGATTTGGTACGTCCAACTATTACTCATTTTTTTATTGACAGTCCATCACTAATTATCAAATGTTATGGAGCAAATTTTGAGAATCTTGAATATTTATCTATCTTCCTAGTACTTCAATTCATGGTGTTCATTTTAAATTGTTAGTAGATCTGGGTAAAGTTCTTAATCAATTTGGAGTTAGGGAGACTCGACGGCTATGTTGTTTGAACTCTCTGCAAATGTTGTCGTACCGGTGTTGAATCCTCCAAAATACACTACTTTTGGAGGATCCATCCTGCACCCGTCGACATTTTTGAAGAGTATGAGCAACATAGCTCGGTAATTGTAACGCCATTTGGGGGTTTGGAAATCACACCTTTCTTTTTCACACTAAGGAATCGGTAGTTTCCATATATACCTTTCTTCCCCATCCTAGAATTTCATACAATATTTATTTTCCATATATTGTTGGTTTGTTACGTCACGCAATAGGCATTGATTGTCTTGCTGTCTCTTGATTTGATTCTATTCTTATGAGGCCTGAACCTAGACGTTATGTACAATGAACTTCTTAGTTGTTGCAGTGTTATAAAGCAGATTTCTATGTTGGGATACTGATGAATCTTCCTGTATCAATTATTGTGATTAAAAAAAAAAAAAAAAAAAAAAAAAAAAGCTTAGAGGATAAAAGTGGTAGACACTGGTATAAATGCTGCTAGCTAGTATGAATGTATGACCTTTTTCTGTTCCTTTTTTCTCCTTCTGTTGACTGTTGGGCATTAGGACTACTCAAACACACAAAGTCTTTGGATTGAACATATTTACAGTACACATTGTAAAGAATTTTCACACTATCATTGAAATTTAACCTATTGTAACATGTAAGGTTGTTTTTACTTTCTTAATCCCATGTTTTATGGATAGTTATTTATAGTCATCTTTAGGTGACATAATAGCGTAAAATTGTATTTACTCTGGTAGTAGATAATGTGAATGTTGGAATTTTGTTGTGAGGACAGATTGCAATGGCACTGCTGCTAGCTGGATGTGCAGCAGCAACAGCAGTTGGATATGTGGGGAAATATGGAGAGATGCATTCAGGATGGATGCCCATTTGTGACCATGTTTCCAAATTCTGTCACAAAGTTACAAATAGTGTCATGCTCTCCTACTTTGCTGTGCTTTTCTACCTCTGCCTCACCATAATATCTGCAAATCAATCCAGACAGATCCAAGTTTAACACTTCAGAAGTATCTTAATTAGCAGTGAAGAAGCCCAAGAAAGTTCGTTTTGCATCAACATATCAGAGAGTAGAAACAAAAAAATTGAGCAACTAATTAGGTTTATTCTTCACTATTCTGAATTGATGCAAGGTTGTTTGAGGGCTACTGAGTCCAAATGCGCGTTGTATATTAGTTGTCGGCTATAGTGTGCAAGATATTTGCAGATCAATCTTTTAATTTGAGTTGTATTAAGAGTTCAACCCTGTTTAGTTTAAGTTAGTAATGACCTTTCTTTTCTCTTCTTTTTCAGTTGTATGCATGGTAAATGTAATGTCACTTCTTTTATACTCTAAACGATTTTAATTCAACAAGTATAATGCTAGATGGCATCAATATTTGGAGGCTGTTCAATTGGTCCGTCCATCATCCAAATTAATCTCTGATGGTTTCTAGAAGCAATTCCTGCAAAAACTAAGCCGATGAAATGACAAAATGACAAATAAAATGACACAACGATTCCTGAGTCTTAGGTTATACACAATGGATAGCGCTTTACAACTACCAAATCGCTATCATACTCCCTCTGTCCAATATTAGTTGTCCTGTTTCGCTTTTCGAGAGTCAAGTTGACCACTATTCGGAGCTAAATTGGACTAGATCAATTCAATATTTTAAAACTATAATTTAGATTTTCAAAAACTATACGAAAAGTATTACAAGTTGCAATTTTTCTCATACAAATATGGTGAAAAAATATATCTCAAAATGTTGATCAAAGTATATATAGTTTGACTTTTAGAAAAGAAAAGTGGACCAGAAATATGGGACGAGGAATTATTAGGTAAAGTGGGACGGAAAAAAGGATTTAAGTTATAGTGCTAACAGTGTAATAAATTATTTATCAGTGTAATTTAACATGTTATGATTGGCTACTTAATGTTAATACCATTCTATTGTTAGATCACTTGTAAAGATCTTTTAAATGACTTGATTGTGTGAAGATTATAATTTATACTGTCAATGTATAGAACTTTAATTAAACTATAAAGGGAATTAGGTAAAGCTTCTCTTAGTTCAATTTGATCAAGGGAAACATAGATCGAAGTCGTTACTAGAAACGAACGAAGTTTTATGTGGAAAATCTCTCCAAAACCAAGAGTAAAAATTACATTAAAGCTCCATTATAGCAAATGAGCGTCAGAAAAATCTTCCAAAATGGTCATGATGCTAGTGCCAAACAAGGAGAAACGATATCAATACAAGCAACAACAACAAAACAAGTGAAGAATGAGAAAGCATTATGTTAAAAACGAGCAACTATGTGTGGCTCAAAATCTACACCTAAAGACCTCCAAAACAATTTCCATTGTTCAGATATTGAAGAACAGGATGTTACAAACTCCTATAAAAATTTCAGCTCAGTCCAACAGTGACAAATTAGAAATACAATTTCAAGCTGGATGGTCAGACAATAAGTTTGCAATAAAAACAGAACTCTCTCCTCTCTTCTTTTTCTTGTCAAAACATATGCTTCCTTTCTCCTCTTATTAGATCACAATCACACCCAAAACAATCAATAAGGAGCATTTTATAAAAGCTCAACGTAAAGCTTCAAAACATTCTTGTAATTGGAAGCGATCAATCCCTAACCAAAAAGGAACTAGAAATCAAAGCCAAATTAATTGATAAGAAATAGAGAATTATTCATTAGCGCATTTTGGCTGGGAAAAGTGGGGGTAACAGTTTGTTTGATCAAACATTTTGGGTCAAGAGTACTTTTCTACGAAATGAGTTCTTGTTAATTTGAATGAGTATGAAAATATTCCCTTCGTCCCAATTTATGTGAGGGTTTTAATTGGACGTAAAGTTATAAAAGATTTTTGAAACTTGTATTATAAAATAAGTTATAGATATTTGTATGATTATAAATTATCTCATTGAAGGTAAATACATAGAAATCCAAAATTATTCTTTTTAAATAAGAAAGTTTGACACTTTTTTTAATAAACGGGAAAAAAATAAAATATCACATATAAATTGGAACGGAGACAGTATTACTTACTTAAATTTGTTAACTTTTGCTCCATACAAATCAGCGCGAAGATGCTTTTTGTTAGCAGCCTTTGTATAAATAGCACTGTCGTTTTTCACCTTTTTCGAAATTTAGGTAACTGACTACAGGAAAGCTGGATGGACTTTTCAGTGGGACTGTTCTTATTTTTCTGTGTCAAAATTGAGCACTTATTAGGTAACCAAAAATATGCTATCAATCCGTACAACATTTATACAGCATTACAACTGTTCGTTTCTAGAATTTTGCTAGTCAATTCTAGTCCTTTTATCTTCTTCTCATTCCTTTTTCCTTTGTGAAATGGGGATAAAGCACATTCATTAATGAACATGCATTACACTATCGATCTCTCCATACTTGTCTGGGATAAAATAACGACTTTTTGATTGACTGCATTTAAGAAAGGCATCATCAATCTGATAATGGCAGAGGCAACAATATGAAATGAAATTACGGAGAAATAGCCTGCCCTTCTTTTATTTAATTTGTTATCTGTGAGGTGGTTAGATATATTGAAAAAAATATAACAAAACGTAACATCAAATTGTTGCTTTCTCTATTATCGCTAGTTTAGAAGTATCCATCAAATGTCTGAAGTAAATTACTAGTAATAATTTTTGTTTAGCTTCTTGAAATTGCAGTATTATAAAGTTGTGATATTTTAATCCACCTTACAGTTGCAGAAGAAAGTAATTTTCGTTCCCTTGCAACCCCGCATTTCCCCCTAAATTTTAGTTTCCTCTAACTTAGGGGGTGTATGTTTGGCTAAGGTTATAAGCTAGTCAAATCAACTTATAAACACTTTTTAGCTGATTTACTGTTTGACAAGATAAAAAAAAAGCTTATAATTTAAGTGGTTATAGGTTAAAATTAGCCAAAAATCATAAGTTGATCAATCTAAACTTATGATTTTACAATTTATAAGCACTTTTTATTTGACTAAACCTTTTACTTTATCCCACATCTTTTATGTTCTCCGAAATATTCTTTCTAAAACATAACTTTTGATTACCTCTCTATTCATTTTTCATTATTCCTCATTTTTTATGTAAAAATACGTTAAAACTTATATTCTTTAAAAGATAGATTTAAAGTCATTTCAGCAGAAAAATGCCTCAACAACACCTTTTTTGTACTAAACATACTAATTGTTGCTTAGAAATTTTAATACTTTTATCCAAACACGTAATTGTTTTTTTATAAAACAAATTTCAGCACCTAAAAGTACTTTTCAGCATTTGATGCTTATCAACTGCTTTATCTGCTAAAGTAAACGGGCTCTTATGAGCCGTTTGGACATCGTTTGAAACCATGATTTGAAATCATGTTTGGAAATGCAATTTGGATATCTTAAGTTGTATTTTCTCTTATAGACATAAAAATCCCACAAATTGTGAAAACTATTAAAACATTCCTAATTCTTATACAATCTTACCAAATGAGCAAGTCATAGTTCATAACAAAATCAATATGTTATTAGAAGGTCTTTCTAAAAAATACAATACCAATTGATCAAATTTTAGTTCAATAAAAAACGAAAATTTAACATGAATAGTAATGAGGTTGGTAGACATAAATAAAGGTTGGTGGAAGTTAATGAGGTTGGTAAATGGTTGGTGGGAGTAATTGTTAAAAATATTTACCAACTTATGGGCCTTTTTTTACAAAATATAAATTTATAGGTCAACTTTTTTTATTTAAATTTTTTGAAACCATGATTTGAAATCCCAAATCATGCCTTTTTGGATGATTTGGGGTTTCAACCCATGATTTGAAACCATGCGATGAAATGCATGTCTAAACGCTGATTTCATCTCATGGTTTCAAACCGCATGTCCAATCGCCTACTTAGACAACGTGTTATCATACATTTCTTTGTCCAAGTTACGTATACCATAAATATTCAATTTGTTGAAAATGGAAAAAGAAATATCTTCATTTTTTTCATTTCTTTTGGTGCCACCCTCTCCGAAATAAACATTAATCTTGAACAGTATCCAACTCCTTGAAAGGATATAGGACGTGGAGAGGATTTTGCGGCGTTTAGGGAGGGAAGTGACAGGAGCCAGTTGAACCATGGTGTTGATTTGACTTAATTTTTTTTCCTCAAACATCACACTTAAAAAAAAAAAAAAAAAAAAACAAATTCTTCAGAGAGAATGAACTTGGAAGTTGGACTAGTAGAGAAAAATGAGAAGGTAGAAAAAAGGTCTCTGATGGAATTGCAAGTTTGCAACTTTTATTAGGCGTTTGGCCATAGATTTCAAATGTTTTTTACTTATTTGGAATTGATGGAGTTGAACTTGAAGAAGGAATTTTGTTTGATTATACATTTGTAAAGAGTATTTGAAATAATGTTCATGCTCGAATGTGCATAATTATAATTTTAAAAGTGAAAAGTGAGTTGAAAAATAAGTTATAAGTTGTTTTTTAAATTTAAACTACAACTTCAAGTTGAATTTTGAAATTTTTATGGTCCAACACTGATTTTCGAATAAAATAAAAAATTATTTCGGATTTTCAGTTTTATTAAAGGTATTGGAATGGGATGGCCAAGTTGCTTCATATACAAAGACAGACATATCACACTTTTTTCTTTTCCTGTCCTTTTGCATAAATTCTAACTAGTCTGATGGCATACATAAAGGAAGTTTCACAAGGTTCATTAATTTACTCATCGAAGTTTATGAGAACTTTACTAATTTCACTAAAGATATTGGTTTTGAAATCTGTCCTTTCTGAAAGGTTGAATATCTAATTCTCAATTTGTCACATACTCAATAATTGGTTAATTTGTCTTGATGTGAAAATTACACTCTTAATTTTTCATTGGCACGTTAATGGAAGACTCCAATTGGCACCTTAGTGAAAAAATACATTAGATTCAAACTTACAATATTTTGACTATTTGACTATACAAAGTCTTGCATACTTTAACGCAAATAAAACATTTGATGTATTTTTGCTGATCTATTTTTGATACTTTAATGGATCCTAACTTATCACCGAACCCCATTAAGATCTCGATATCCTTTACGGCTTTACCCGACATCACTTTATTTTACAAATAAATTAAAACATTTTGTTCATTCTTCTCCATGAATTAATGCATTTTTATTTATCTATTTTTGTTAATTATTAAAATCGAGAGGAGGCAGTTTTTAAACTTCCTTGCTTTTTTGTCGGTTTTGGAAGTGATCCATTTACTTGAATGATCTCTCTCACCCCACTATCTCACTCTATAAATACCAGCACCAACATCAACTTGCCCACTTCCTCATTCAGTTCTTGTTTTTCTTCTATTGTATTGTATACCCCCTTTTGTTATTTTGAGATCCCAAAAAAATGGACAACTTTGGCACCAAAAATATGCAAAACCCACCCTTGAAATCTAACAAATGTTTGTTGGGAACACAAATTTTGTTTAGAATTTTGGCAACTGCATTCACATTGGCTGCCACTTTGATTATTCTCACCAGCAAACAGACTGTCACTGTATTTGGCATTGAAATGGATGCTCGCTATAATTATTCTTCAGCTTTCAAGTAAATACTATGAAAACCAAATCTTTGGGGTTTTCTTTTAAAGGTATGAATTTTATTAGTAGTATCTTTTTTATTTTGCTCATATTTTATTTGGGAATATTGCAGGTTCTTTGCATTTGCAAATATGATTGGATGTGCCCTCTCTGTTCTGTCCTTGTTTCTTGCCTCTGTTCTAAGCCATAGGGGTCTCCCGAAGAACTACTTTTACATGTTCCTTCATGATTTGGTATGTCTTTCTTTTCCTTTTTTTTTTTTTTTTTAAAACAAAAAAATTTACAGTCACTAATTCTATTCATTGTGTTCATTTGAAGTTGGTAGATCAGGAAAAGTTTCTCAATCAGTATTTTGCACTCATTGGAAGTTTGTAACGTCACTCAATATGCATTTAATGTCTTGCTCTCTATTATTTCTTTCTTTTATTATGAGTCCTAAACGTAGAGGTCAGTTACAATGCACTTTTCTAGTTGTTGTGGGGAATATAAGTTTTGATAAAATTGTTGTGATAATTCCTTCATTGGTATAAATAGTGATAGAGTATATGAATGTATGACCTTTTTCGTGGGATTTTACCTTTTTTTAGCCAGACGACTAACAAAATTTTCACCTACCTTCGCCGTAACTATTTTGTAATCGTTATCGTTGTGTATTCAATATATAACAAGTATTTACTCACTATATAACATATGTATAATCAGGTATAATGTATACGCACAAATTATACACAAATCTATACAGTGATTATACTTAATTTTGAAAAAAATAACGACTAGAATTAATTTTATTGTGAGCTTTGTTGGACAACTATGTAGTGTAAAAATCATCTTTTTCCTTTTTTCCCTTCTGTTGGGCTCTTTTGACCATTGAGTCATATAAAATCTTTTTGAAGCCATGCATTTTTATCCAAGAGTAAGTATACAACAAGGCCTCAATTCCAAGCATGAGTAGTTTATATGTAAATTCTCATGACTGTCTGTGTCGCTTCATTTAACTGTGACATGTTGTTTACTATTACAAAATTTGAAGTGAGTGATGTGAATGATTTTTTGTTGTGAGGACAGATTGTGATGGCACTACTACTGGCTGGATGTGCAGCAGCAACCGCCATAGGATATGTGGGGAAATATGGAGAGATGCATTCTGGATGGATGCCCATTTGTGACCATGTTTCTAAATTCTGTCACAAAGTTACAACTAGTGTTATGCTTTCCTACTTTGCAGTGATCCTATACCTCTGCCTCGTTATAATCTCTGCAAATCAATCCAGGAAAGTCTAAGTTTAAACACTTCACAAGCAGAACCCAAAGAACTGTTGGAGCAGATCGATTATATTTGATGTTGTACTGATTGTACACTGTAGTTGTGTAGTTTGTTTTTGTTTTATTGTTGGTGTAATCATTACTCGCTTCTAGTTGTTGCTACTTTGAATATATATAAAATTATATTATGCATTGTTTATGTTTTTTGTAGATACTTCGTACATTGTATATTTGTCAGAGAGTGAGGGATGTGATAATTTGCTTGGATTCTCTCTGTCCTGACTAGTTTTGGATGTCTTCTCCTTCGACATTAACTATTTTTAAATAACGGGGGGCTGGGACTTGGACATATAACTGATCATTACTCCATTCAATTATTCCCTCCGTCCTAATTTACGTGACATCATTTTCTTTTTAACCTGTTCTGAAAAGAATGTCACATTTTCAATTTTTTTTTTTTTTTTTTTTTTTACATTTAATAAAATGATTTATGACCATATAAATATCTAAAGTTTATTTTAGAATATAAATTTCAAATGTCAAGTTAAACGGTACATAAATTAGGACAGAGAAAGTAACATATGAATTGGCAGGTATCGCTAACTTGTAAAATTGAGAGTGCCATCTAACTGTTGTGATAAGGAAGAGTACTTACCCAATACAACTTTCGTTTGGATCCAGTAAATACGCTAAAAAAAATTAAAAAGAAAGAGTCAAATTCGAACCCAATAAATAAAAGACGGTGTTATAAAATTTCAAACTCGAACTTTTAGATGATTAAAAGTTATTGATAAGCAAGTGTTGAAAAGTACTTTTCAGGTTTTGAAGCCAATTTTAAAAATAAGCAATTAGAAGTGTAAAATAGATAATAAACAATTAGTGTGTTTGCTATCAACAATATTTCTGTAAAATTGGCTGAGATGTCTTTGAATCTATTTACAGAAAATTTAAATTTAAAAGTATTTTCATATAAATAAGACAAATAAAAAATATTAAATATGTTTTAAAAATGTATTTAGGCGATTATAAATGACATGATAGATAAGATTATAAGGAAATTAATCAAACAAAAGTGTTTATAGATTGTAAACTTAGCCAAACACGCTTTAAATCCTGAACTCGGTTTAGCAAGCAACTTGGGAAACTTTAACCTTTTATGAGAGACCAAAAAAATAAAAATAAAACTTTAATTGAAGATGTGACATGCAACCTTTCCTCCGCCTCGTGGGAATTAGGAATATTCAGTATAATAATGAATAAACATGACGAATGACATCTCTTTCTCTTTCTCACTTTGTCGAAAAGCACGCAATATATATATATATATATATATATATATACTTCTTCCGTTTCATAATAAGTGTCACCTTAGCCAAATTTTTTGTCTCATAATAAGTGTCACCTTAGGAAACCAGGAAATAAATTGATTAGTTTTTTCCAATTCTACTCTTAGACAATAAAGTAATATCTAAATGATGATTGAAAAAGGCACATAGTGACTTGATATTGTTGGATTTCTAATGACAAAAGATTTACTTC
This sequence comes from Lycium ferocissimum, assembly GCF_029784015.1. Taxonomy (NCBI): domain Eukaryota; kingdom Viridiplantae; phylum Streptophyta; class Magnoliopsida; order Solanales; family Solanaceae; genus Lycium; species Lycium ferocissimum. The sequence goes on along the minus strand of NC_081345.1, from coordinate 35,019,190 downwards.
TTGTGTATGCTCTATTCAAAAGGTAAAAGTAATTTATTTTTATTATATAGGAGTAATTTGGTAAATTTTACATTGCATTATTGGTTTCTTAATATGCGTGTTTTTGACTAAGGTGACACTTATTATGAGACGGAGGAAGTATCTATCAAGATTGAAAACAAAGCTCACGGACATGGTGAGGAGCCATTTGGACATGGTTTGAAACCATGTTTGAACATACAATTTGGATATCTTAAGTTGTATCTTCTCTTATTGATATAAAACCCCCACAAATTATGAAAACTATAAAAATATTCCCAATTCTTATACAATCTTACCAAATGAGCAAGTCATAGTTCATAACAAAATTAATTCGCTACTAGAAGGCCTTTCTAATAAATACAACATCAATTGATCAAACTTTAGTTCAATAAAAATGAAAATTTAAAATAAATAAAGATTGGTGAAAGTTAATGAAGTTGGTGGGAATAATTATTAAAAATATCTACGAACTTATGGGTCTCTTTTTATAAAATATAAACTTATGGGTCAAATTTTATATTTAAATTTTTTGAAACCATGGTTTGAAACCCCAAATCATGTCTTTTTGGATGATTTAGGGTTTGAAACCATGGTTTCAAACTATGAGATGAAATGCATGTTCAAACGCTAATTTCATTTCATGGCTTCAAACCATAGTTTCAAACCGCATCTCCAAACGCCTACTAAATGTGTCTCATACCTAATCCCTCATGCTAATTTTTTTCTAAAAAGTTAGTACTTCTATATTATGAGTTTTTAATACTCTACTTATAGTACTCTCTCCGTTCACTTTTACTTGTTCACTTTGAACTTTTCATGCTATTTAAGAAATAATAAATTGAATACATAATTTACCAATGTACCCATATTAATTGATGCATATTTTTATTGGATTTAAAAAATAATTTGAAGTGAGTAATTAATACTATGGGTAAAATAAAAAAAAAATTGTCTTCTCTTAATAAGCTAAAAGTAATAAGTAAATGTGAAAATCTATCTTTAGATTACTGGACAAGTAAAAGTGAAGTAAGGGAGTACAAATTAATTAAATTTCAAGACGATGCAGTCCATTAGTCTAGGGGGAAGGGTTGGTTGAGAGAAAATGGTGCATTTATTTTGAGAGAAAGAAATGCATTTATTGGAACTAAGAAAAAGATTACATCATTGTTTCTAAACTAAGGGCCTGTTTGGAAAGCCACAAGATAACTGGAACTGTGTGTCATTGGGTGTAATTACACAGTTTGCTTATTTGTTTGACTAAATAATTACTTGGTTAGGTGAGAATTGGTGTAATTGAGAGAGTGTAATTACACTCTCCAATTCACCGGGGGGGGGGGGGGGGAGGGAGGGGGCCGAGAATTAGGTGTAATTACAGGGTTCCTTTTTAGTTTTTTTTTTTTTTTTTAAAATTTTTATTTCTATTATTTAATTTCTTTTTAATTTTCACTTTTTAATTATTTTTATTTTTAAAATATATTTTTCTTTTTATATTATTTATCTTCTGTTTCCTTTCTTCTCGCTCCCAACTTTTACTTCTTGTGGTTCCATGTAATTGTTAGTATTTTTTTTATTTTTTTATTTTATTCTTTCAACACATTGTGTTATAATTCTAACTTTTGAAATTACACATCTTAATATTAGAAAGAATTATCATTAACAAAACTTGCCATATAATGAGTGATGTTATTAAAGTAGAATTTCGTTGTGAATGAGGTTATAGACTTATATTTTCCCTTTCTTTTGAATTATATTTACTTAAGTTACGTTAGAACTTACTTATGTTATGTTGGAATTTGACATAAGAGTATTATGTTAAACATTTTCTTTTGGATTTTGAATTTAAGTTATATTTTCAATTTTAATTTATTTGCTTTAGTATTATTGATTTGTTATAGTCACATTCCATGCTGTTTATTTTTCACTTACAATTGATAGATTTTTTGTTTGGTCAAACATTTGAATAATGTTATGGCATTATATTTATAATTTTTTTTTGTCAAACATCCAGTCCATGATGTTCTCACAAAAAATTATGCTTTTAATTTGAATAATTAATTTAAATTAAACTATTATTAATTAAAAAAAATATATATATATATATCAATTAATATATTTTCAAGAAATAATGTGTTATCAAATACCTAATTTAATATCATTTATAGAGGCACATATTTTTCATTTTTTTTTTTGATAATAAAATTTATTTTTAAATTAAACTAATTATGTAATTACATCTGTGCAACCAAACAACACGCATGTAATAATACTGTAATTACGTTATGACAAACAAATAGGTGTTGTAATTATCATACTGTAATTACTAGGCTGTGTAATTACTACCCTAGTAATCAGACAATTAATTCTTAACTTCTGACTGCAAACCCTGCTATGTTTGTTTTTAAAAGATGCGATTGAATTGCAAGTTAAGCTTAATTGAGAAATGTACAAAGTAAAAAAGTGTCAGAATTAGTGTCTTATTTATTTAAAAAGGAAATCAATGTATCTCTTTAGGAGAATAAATATATATTATCTTTGCTTATATCTAAATTTAAAACTAAGATTATATATAATATATGATTCTTGGGCAATTCAATCTTGCTACCTAATTAAGCTAGCATAATTGGCTACATCTACTCACGTTATGTGTTTTCCTAGCCGCGTTGTATGTACTTGTTCATATATTGTCAACTTCATGAACAGTGAAAAGATCGGTGAAGAGATTGTTATGAAATTAATTATCTATGAGTATAATTTTCCGTCAATCAACAACCTATGAAGTGCCAGCGACAACATTTATGATTTATGGAATTTATTTTATGTCTATGAGAATTATAGTACTTGCATCTGTCGGAGGAGTCCTATAACTCTTCCAAGGTACGTTGCATGAATTGGATAGAATCTTTTAATTAAATTTAAAGTCCGATTCTTTAAATTGCCACATTATTCTAATCTATAAGGGATCTATATATGACACAAAAATAAAATTCTTAATCTCGTACTTGAATCAATAACATTATGTGATCTGATTTTTCTTCTATTAGATATGTAACCTGGTTAGCTGGCATTGATTACATATTAATTTTTTTAATAAGTGTTTGACACTTTGACACAAGTGTTTGGAGATTTTAAAGTGAAATGGTGGGACAATGAAGTGATTCTTTCTCTTGCTTTGATTTGAGGCAAGAGGATGTTATATAATCTGCTAAGACATGTTGGACATGGGAATTTTGCATTGGTGACAAGGCAAGAAAAGATGAAGAAAGAAGAACACAATAGAAGTTTGTCTTCATCGTGTGTATCGTTCAGACCACTTTATATGACAAAGACAAGGTCATTTATGCAAATCGGATCATTTAACAACTTTGGGCTTTTTATTTGGAACAGAAGGAAACACGCAAGAAGGCCCAATCGGGTTTGCATATTACAGAGCCCATTTCCTAGTTATACAAAATACCTAAAGGAATATACTAAATGATATACTATGTATTTTGTACACTTGTACAATTGTAGGTTCTAGTATCTTCCTAAATCCAGTACATGAGAATAAAATTAGTTAGTATCACAGCCAATCATGTATAGGACAGCTGTGATTAGAATAGAAAGTTCTTTAATTCCATTGTAATGTATATATACTCGTTGGAGATACAATGAATAGACAGAGAAAAATTTCTTCAATTGTTTTTTCTTTTCCAATATGGTATCAGAGCAGTAGATAACCTGCTATCAGATCCATTTCTTGCTCCCAATCATCTCTGAATTCTCACTACAATGGTTGGATCAGATAACACTGAATCAAGCCAAACTCACACTCAAACCAACCCAATCAATGACCACTCAAGTCCTTTCTATCTTCATCCATCAGATTCACTAGGAATGTTCCTTGTCAACACCTTGTTTGATGGAAAGGGTTATGCAGGATGGAGCAGGGCATATGTCATTGCCCTTTCAGCCAAAATCAAGCTTGGAATTATTGATGGTACATCTGAGATGCCAGATCCTTCATCAACTGATTACAGAGCTTGGACCAGGTGTAATGACATGGTCATATCCTGGATTCTCAACTCACTTTCAAAGGACATTCTTTGAACTGCTTCTCTACTCAAAAACTACAAAGAAAATTTGGAAAGAATTAGCAACAAGGTTTGGTCAATGCAATGGAGCTCAGCTTTACCAATTACAAAAAGAATTATCAGACGCAGTTCAAGGTAACTCAGACATTGCTGCTTATTTCACTAAGGTTAAGAAGATATGGGGTGAGCTTGATGCTTTGGTTACTTTTGATCATTGTTCCTATAAGTGTGTTTGTGGTAGTACAGTGAAGATTATCAAATCTCATCAAGATGGAAGACTGATTCAGTCCCTTGTGGGACTGAACAACAATTATTCCAGTGTTAAGAGCACCATCTTGATGATGGATCCTTTGCCTACAGTGAGTTCTGCTTATTCTCTTTTCATACAAGATGAAAAACAAAGGGAGGTGCATATGGAAACACACCCTTCTCAAGCTGCTTTTGTGGTCTCAAATCAAAGGTACAACAACAACAATGCTCAGAGATTTCCAAACAACTATCAGCAGAAGTACACAGGGAATGAAGGAAAATGCAAAGGAAATTTTGACAAGCAAAACTCAGGACTTTACTGTACTAACTGCAAGATGACTAATCACAATACCAACAAGTGCTATAGAATAATTGGTTTCCCACCAGATTTCAAATTCATAAAAAACAAGAAGAACAAGTTTCCTGCTCATAGCAATGCTAGTTCAGTGGTTCCTTTAGAAAAAAACAACAATCATGCAACTTATGATGGAGATCGTAAATCATTTGCAAAACAGATGACTACTGAGCAGCAGAATCAGTTAGCAAACTTTCTTCAACAATTCAAGTATGGTGAGCCAAGTGAAGCAAATTCTGATGTCACTGTGACTGCCAACTATCTTTGGTATAGTTACACCTCATTTTAATCCTAGTTTATACTCTTTTTCTTCTCAAATTCATTCAAATTCATGGATACTAGACAGTGGAGCATCAGGAAACATGACTTATGATCTATTATTATTGTCTAATGTTACATCTTTATCTACAGTTTTGTATGTTAGTTTGCAAAATTCTCAAAGACTCAAAGTCACACATAAGGGCAGTGTAACGGTTTTGCCTAACCTAGCGTTACACAATATTCTCTTTGTGCCAGATTTTAAGTTTAATCTGCTCTCTATATACAAATTCACTCTTCAGTTTCATTGTATGTTCATTTTGTTCTCTTTTGGTGCAATTTTTCAGGGCCCTTCCATAAAGAGCCCAGTGGTTCTTGGTGATGTTCAAGAAGGCCTATAAATTCTCAAATCTGCTCCTATCAAGCCAAGTTCAGTACCAGTTTCCTCAGTTTCAGTGTCTCTGACTAGTAGTTTTTCCTTTAAGTCTACTTGTAATAATTCAATCGTTCCTAGTTCAAGTTCTGTTACAATTATTTCTTCTCTTTTGAATGTAAACCCATGGCATCAAAGGTTGGGGCATTTTCCATTATCTAATATGATGAATGTTTCCAGTTTTCCTTTATCTATTTCTACTTTGTCATTTCCTTGTGATGTTTGTGCTAAAGCTAGATAGTCCAAGTTGCCTTTTCAATCCAGTAATATTTCTATAAAGGGTATCTTTGAACTTATTCATGTGAACACTTGGGGTCCCTATAAGGTCTCTACTCATGATGGATTTAGATATTTTTTAACCATTGTTGATGATTATAGTAGGGGTACTTGGACCTATTTGCTTAAAACTAAAAGTAATGCCATCTATGTTCTCAAGCAGTTCATAACCATGATAGAAAGACAATTTCAAACCAAAATCAAGGTCATAAGATCATATAATGCCAAGGAACTTGGATCCCGTCTAGAAAACTCTCATTATTTGTCATCACAGGGTATCCTACATCAAACTAGTTGTGTTGCCACACCACAACAAACTGGTGTGGTTGAGAGGAAACATAGACACCTTTTGGAAACTTGTAGAGCATTACTTTTTCAATCAAATCTTCCTTTATCTTACTGGGGTGAGTGTCTTTTAACCTCTACTCATTTAATCAACAGATTTCCTTCCAAGATCTTGAACTATAAAACACCTTATGAAATTATCTATAAAGTTCCACCTTCTTATCAGTCCCTCAAGTCATTTGGTTGTCTATGTTATGCTAACACTTTGTCACAATTCAGATCAAAACTAGATCCTAGAGCTACAAAATGTGTTTTCATTGGGTATCCTATTCACTAGAAAGGTTATAAACTATTAGATTTGCAAACTAAGAAAATATTTGTTTCAAGAGATGTCAAATTCTTTGAGTCTGTTTTTCCTCTTATTTCAACTTCTTCTCATAATCATGTCTATCCCATTATCACAATTTCAACTAAAACACTCAATACCACTGATTTACCTAATTCATCCAATCCTTCTACTGTTACTCATCCTGATTTCTCCATCACATCTGAAAATGATCAACCACTATTATCACCATTTTCCTGAGTTGATCCATCTCACCTTGATTCACCTAATCCTATATCAGAACCTACCACTCATCCTGCTCCTACTACAATGCCAGAGTCTACTCACCTTGATTCACCTAATCCTACATCACAACCTATCACTCATCCTGGTCCTACTACACTACCAGAGTCTACATCCATCTCTTCTCCTATTCTACCTGATTCATCTACTTCACAATCACCAATTCTGTTTATTTAACTGATGTAACTAACCCTTGTTTTGCAGCTGCCCTTAAACCTACTGGTCTAGCATTTTCTGCTTTGTCTAATTCCAACCAAACTTTTCCCAACACTATTGCTCACATCACTGAACCTACTACCTTTTCCCAAGCTTCACTACATCCTTGTTGGCAACAAGCAATGGCACAAGAATTTGCAGCTTTACAGGCTAACCATACTTGGGATTTGGTCTCACTTCCACCTGGTCATAAAGCTCTGCCATCCAAATGGGTCCACAAAGTAAAATACAAGACAGATGGTTCTTTAGAAAGGTACAAGGCATGTTTGGTTATTCGAGGAGATATACAAAGATAAGGTATTGATTATACAGAAACCTATTCACCTGTTGTCAAGATGACCACTGTCAGGTGCCTAATTGCGATTCTTGCAACCAAAAGGTGGGGTCTTTTTCAGTTGGATGTAAATAACGCCTTTTTACATGGAAATTTACAGGAAGAGGTTTATATGAGGATACTAGGTGGTTTACAAGTTTCAAATCCTAAGTTAGTTTGCAAACTAAACAAATCCCTATATGGGCTTAAACAAGCCTCTCGTCAGTGGTATGCTAGGCTGACTTCTGCCTTTCAGTTTAAGGGTTATTCACATTCATTGAATGATTATTTTTCAAGAGGACTAGTCGTGGTGTTACATCCTTGCTATTTACATTGACGACATACTAGTCACAGGGGATGATTTAAGTGAATTAGCTGATTTGAAGAAGTTTCTACATTCAGAGTTTCAGATTAAAGACCTTGGTCTTGAAAATTACTTTCTTGGTTTGGAATTACTCAGAGAGGAACAAGGTCTAATAGTTACTCAGAGAAAGTTTACCTTTGATCTCATTTCTGAGTTCAACTGTCAGCACAAGAAGCCTGCCTCTTCTCCCATCGAACTTTCAACAAAATTAAGAGCTGATGTGGGTGAACTTCAACCTGATCCAACCATCTATCGTCACCTAATTAGGAAACTCAACTTCTTGACCCACACCAGACCAGATTTGTCCTTTGCTGTCCAACACATAAGCCAGTATATGCAATCCCCTGGTTTACCACACTATCAAGCAGTGCTACACTGTCTTCGATATTTAATTGGAAATCCAGCTCTTGGTTTGCTATTCCAATCAAGTGGTTAATTTGATTTACAAGTTTACTACGACTCCGATTGGGGTTCTTGTCCTGAGGCTCGACGATCGATAAGTGGATTCTTCATCAGTTTTGGGGGTACACCCATTTCATGGAAATCAAAGAAACAATCTTTGATTTCCCTGTCATCCGCAGAAGCCGAGTACAGATCTATGCGACGAGTCGTAGTTGAGATCACTTGGCTTGTGCGATTATTGTCTGTTCTCACCATATCACCATCTCTTCCGATCTCTCTTCATTCAGATTCACAAGCTGCTATCCATATAGCCAAAAACCCCGTTTTTCACGAGCGTACTAAACGTGTGGAACTCGATTGCCACTTTGTTCGCTAACAGTTCCTTGCCGGACTTATTTCATTGAACTTCGTCCCTTCAATGTCTCAATTAGCCGATATATTCACCAAACCCCTACTTGGTGTTCCTCATCACAAATTACTTAACAAGTTGGGGGTTTCATCACACCCCTCCAACTTGAGGGGGCTGTTAGACATAGGAATTTTGCATTTGTGACAAGGGAGAAAAGATGAAGAAAGAAGAACACAACATAAGTTTGTATGCAAATCGGATCATTTAACAACTTTGGGATTTTTATTTGGAACAGAAGGAAACACACAAGAAGGCCCAATCGGGTTTGCATATTACAGAGCCCATTTCCTAGTTATACAAAATACCTAAAGGAATATACTCAATGATATACTATGTATTTTGTACACTTGTACAGCTGTAGGTTCTAGTATCTTCCAAAATCCAGTACAAGAGAATAAAATTAGTTAGTATCACAACCAATCATGTATAGGACAGCTGTGATTAGAATAGAAAGTTCTTTAATTCCATTATAATGTATATATACTCGTTGGAGATACAATGAATAGACACATAAAAATTTCTTCAATTGTTTTTTCTTTTCCAATAAGACGTGGAGACATAACTTCTGGATTATCGAGAAATATTATATAGAAAAAAGGGTTCACCAACCATGTACAAGGACGACAAATATTATCGGTTCACACGCATTCACCATCTTCAGCTCATACTATATATGCGTATATACTAAACTCAACGCATATTGTCAAAAGTAATACATCATGCATGCTGAATCAAAATCTCGAATTTGCCTTTGCATATTATATTTTACCATTTCTAACGATCTCTTACCTTGTACGTCGATGTGACACTCAAACATAGCATATGCATGAAAAATGAGGTACCAAGCGCATGGAGAAAAAAACTAGAACATCCTGAAACCTGATCACACAAAGAAACTATTACCTATGTTAGACTGACCTGTGGCGCTAAGAGGTCAATTTGTTTGCGGACTAAATTATCCCGGGGTTATAGTCCTGAGATTATATATAATTTCATGTGGGATAAAATAATTTCAAGTTTGATGGGATAAGGTGGGATATCCAGAATTAAGTTTGAGATTAAATTTATATTTTTTTTGGTTGATGGCATAAATTTATCCTGGAAAAAAATTATACCGTCAACCAAACACAGTATAAATTTAATCCCAAACTTATAGTCTTCGAATATCTTACCTTATCCCGCGTACCAAACGATCGTAAGGGTTTGGCATTGACCTTTATGTTGTACATTAAAATTCAAAATATGACCCTGGCTTCCTGAACTCCTAAATTAGATTTGGACAATCCCAATTGATCTGTAAAATAACAACAAGTCAGCATCCAAAACCAAAAGTTATATACCCTAAGTTTCACAAATTTGGCCGTCCTATTGCCCCTATATTGTAGGCTTAAATGATAAGAGAAACTGAGAAAGCACTTGCGTCGTAGTTTTGCAACTTCAACATCACCAGCAAACGGTTTGGCCAAAACTCTTATAGATTACAACATGCCAATTTATATCATGAAACTGAAACCGTACCTAATTCCATTTTCAGATAGAACTCATCTTCTCTTTTTCGTCTTCTATCTTTGTAAAATTCCTGTCTTTTTTTCTTTTAAATCTTGAAAATTTTGGAGCTGCCCGTCAATAACTTTACAAATAAGAAGACCCTATAATTTTGGAAAATTAAGCTTTTCAATTTTGTCGTATTGGCCAGTTAATAAGTCAAATGGGGACTGAATTAATCGTAAGTTAGGACTATTTGTTTACAGGTTAAGGAAAAAGAGAGTTGTTAAGGCGTGTCATACATTGCACCTTATTCACCTAAAAATTGTGTCACTACTTCATCTAACACGCCATGGTACAACTAGAACATGTTGCAGTTCAAAGATGATTGTTAACTAATCGAATAATTCATTATATTATTATCACGCTATGATTAAACCTAAGCTTTAATTTATATGTGTATTTAATTTTATATTACTCTTATTACCAAATACGATTTTCAACGATACTTAAAAACAATCTTTCTGTCTTTACATTATAAGAGCTCGTCTTAAATGGATATCGTACGTATTTTGGTATTTGATATTCTATCTAGATAATTCAAGACCACCTTAAATCTAAGAATTCATTGGAGAAAAGGAAAACACGGAAGAAAAACTAGAAATATATCTAAGTTGACAAGTTAAGCAACGGATCAAAATGATGTTAATTTAGTAAAAGACATACATAAGATCTGTAAATCAACAGCAAATACTTGATAAGTTTCATCCAATGACAGAAGGTTGATTGTATAATCAGACTAGGGAGAGAGAGAGAGAGCACGCTAAATGGAAACTCATTTAGGGTGTGTTTGGAATTGAGGAAAATGTTTTCCAATTTTTCCATGTTTGGTTGGTCAAGAAATTTGGATAATACTTATCTGTGAAAACAAGTTTCTTAAAAATGAGGAAAATGACTTTTCTAATGAAAGTAAGGAAAACAAGTTCTACAAATGTCATTTCTGATTAATTGTCTCGCCTTCCATAATATTTTTGTAGAAAAACAAGTTCCTTAATAACGCCCCCAGTTGTATGTACACTATATTGTTATGGAAGTCTTTCCGAAAGCATGTATATGAGGGTTTATTCATTGTGTGAATTTTTATGTTATCCAAACGTCAATCCAATTTCGCAGTGAGCATTACATTTTTATTCTATGGTGTTAGAGTAAATTAATAACATGTTGCAATTAGTGATTGAGATAGATGTAAATGAATGATAAGTTTGAACTTCTTTTCATTTAAATTATTAGTTCTTTTCATTAGTTTAAAGCTGGTAGAACTAAATTAAATAAACATTCTAACTGTCCCATCCTAGCTCTTCTACTTCACACGCAATACCATAGTAGGTTCATGAAGAGAAAGCAATTAGTGATCAATCATATGTTATATTTTTCAAAATTAAGACATATTAATAGAACCGTTTGGATGGGGCGTCACTGCAGTCTGCAGGGACAGCTCAATTATCAAAATGTTATAATTCAAATCTTAATATTAGGAGTTCGAATTAAGGGTCAGCTTGACCGAATTCTAAAATTTAAATATAAAACAATTACAACTATTTGTCATAAAAAACTTTGCGGAAAAGGGCCACATATACCCCTATACTATCGGAAAAGGGCCAAATATAGCCCTCGTTATACTTTTGGTCTAAATATACCCCTGCCATTATACTTTGGGTCCAAATATACCCCTGTCGTTATACTTTAGGGCCAAATATACCCCTCCTTTGAACGGAGGGACACGTGTCATCATTCTATTGGTCTATTTTAAACTATCCCCAGAATAATTTAAACTTAATTCATAACCTGGTATTCAATTAAGACCCATAACCATACCTGATATTCAATTAAGACCCATAGACATACCCAGTATCCAAATTAAATGAAAGTTTGCTCCCGCGCTCTTCTTCTTCTTCTTTTTGAATTCTTCCGTGGCTAAGAAGAACGTCAACAACATGATACAAAGATATTAACCAGTCAAATCACTCTCTCAATTTTTCTTCTAATTTGATGAGCCGTTTTAAATCGCTCTTAGGTTACAAGCAGAATTGACTGAAGTGGCAAAATCCATCTTATATTCAAAACAAAATTCAAGTCCTAATTAAATACTCCTCCATTAATTCCATTTTTGCTATAAAAATTCCCTCTGCAACCACCAATTGTACAATAATCTTGCCCCATCTAATCAAATTCTTCCTATGTGACAAATACGAATGAACCGTCTCCGATATCAAATAATTTATCGGACAATATTGTCCTAAATCCAATATTTTGGAGAATAATCACATGATTAATTGATTTACTAAAGTGTCGAACGTTGATAAGTCACAATATTCACTTCCGTCATTAATTTCAGTTACACCTGAGAATTCACCCTTTGATCAGCAGATTGATATAATTTTCAGTTATGATTTCTCAGAATACAAGAATTTTGATACATGGAAAAAATGCCTGGTTTGATGAAGCAAATAACTCCTGTCAAGATATTATTTGAAGATTATTTCTGAAGTCAAATCTTGTTTTGATTTTCATGAAGGGAGCAAAGCTTTCATTTTAATTAGAGACCGGGTATGAGTATGGGTATAGGTATTCTAATTGGATATCGGGTTATGAGTTGAATTTTAATTAGGGAAAAAAGGGTCAAATTTACCCTCCAAGTATAGTTTATAGTTCAAATTTGCCCTCTGTCAAAGTTTGGGATCAAATTTGCCCTCCCCGTTAGAATACTTGATAAATTTGCCCTTATATGGATGGAAATCTGACTTGGACTCCACAACACAAAAAAATTAGCCACGTCGGATCCACATAGGCTCCACGTATACTCCCAAAACCAATTCTCTTTTTAACCCATTTCCCAACCCCAATTCTCTTAACCTGTCTCCACAACCCTAGTTCATTTTATTTTAGAAAGAGGGGGAACTCAAGAGAGAACAGAAGGGCAATCAACGATATTGTTCTCCATCGAAAAGGGTCATCAGTTGGTTGACAAATTGCTGTCAATTTGCAGTCTTGGAACATCTTTTTTCATTTTGCTAATTAGTATCAACATGAAAATGTTGTGAATATGGCATATTTAGATTGACCAAGACATCTATTTACCTATGCCTTTATTATAACATAGATTACTAAATATTTTCAATTGAAATGTGGCAAATCAGTTAAATGTTTGTTGAGCTTTTGGGATAATATTTTATAGGACCAAATACAGTAGCTATAACTAGCAAGTATTACAAAACGGTTGATGAAGCCGTGCATTTCTGGGTAGGGTATGTTAGAGAAGAAATAGGAAGATAAACTCGTCATATATACATCTTTGCCAAGATATTATGCCGTCTGTGAAATCAAAAGGTAGAAGCAATAAAAAATGTCGAATTATTCATTTATATTACACAAGAAGAGTTCCTTGCCTATGATTAACCCCATTTATCATTGCACCATTAGCATAGAAACACCATAACACCAGTAAGGTTGTGGAGACGGGTTAAGAGAATTCGGATGGGGAAATGAGCTAAAAAGAGAATTGGGTTTGGGAGTCTACGTGGAGCCTATGTGGATTAGATGTGGCTAATTTTTTTGTGTTGTGGAGTCCAAGTCAGACTTCCATCCATATAAGGGCAAATTTATCAAGTATCCTAACGGGGAGGGCAAATTTGATTCTAAACTTTGACGGAGAGGGCAAATTTGATCCTAAACTTTGACGGAGAGGGCAAATTTGATCCCAAACTTTGGCGGAGGGCAAATTTGAACTATAAACCATACTTGGAGGGTAAATTTGACCCTTTTCCCTTTTAATTAATTAGGGAATAGTTTAAAATAGACCAATAGGATGAGTCCCTCCATTAAAATGAGGGGTATATTAGGCCCTAAAGAAAAACGTTAGGGTATAGTTGGATCCAAAGTATAACGAGGGATATATTTGGTCCTTTTTCGATAGTACAGGGTATATTGGGCCCTTTTCCGAAAACTTTAATTAAGAGAAGAAACTTGAGTCTCTTAAGCACTACTATGAGTTGGGCCAATTGGTCTAAGGCCCGGTTTCTGGTGGCGGTGGACTACTGGGGAGGGGCCCCAATTTAACTTAGGCTCCGATGAGTTGGGCCAACTATTTGTTATGTACTGGCTAATCGACAAACTTCATTAGAAAAATTAAGGGAGAATGACGTATATATACATAAGAATAGAGTATATTTACAAAACATGACGATATTTTTTAGTTTACAAAACATAACAATAGATTTCTTACAAAACATATACATAATTTTTCGCTCAAGGCTTGAAAAATTCGCTCAAAAAATTGTGTATGAAAACTGTATGAGATGTGTATATCTCACTCAAGGCTTAAAAATTTCGCTCAATATTTTGTGTATGAATACTGTATGAAATATGTATATCTCGCTGAAGGCTTGAAAATTTCGCTCAAAATTTTGTGTATGGAAATTGTATGAAATATGTACATCTTGCTCAAGGTTTAGAATTTTCACATTTTTCATGTATGAAAACTGTATAAAAACGGTATGAAATATGTATATAACTGTTATATCCCGTATTTTGTACATTGGGATAGTTTAAGCTAATCGCGATAAGTTAAGGACAAGACTATTTTGGAATACGAGGTAGAGACTTTTAACCTCCGATGTCGTCTTAATGCACAAGTTGCTTATAAATTTTATTGGTATGGAAATATCAAGGAAGATTAAAGATTAAGAAGCTAAATATTTCATGAAAAGGCCACATGTGGCCGTGTAGAAACTCCACTCATGGCTTGGCCAAATTTGATTGACTCGAGCCATGAGTGGGGCATGTGTCCACCTTGTATGAATTATATATATAGATAAGTGATGACAAATCAAGACAATTATTCATCATTTCACAACTTAAGAAACTTGGAGAAGAGAGAGGAGAAACATTCGGCCATGGCTAGTAAAATTTGGTGCCCATGAATATTGATCAAAAAATAATTTTCTTCTAGTATTCCAACCAATTGGAAGGTCCCTAGTAACGTGGAGTAGTTGTTGGAGCAATCAAAACATCCATTTTTGCAACTTACAAACCCTAGCCAAGTTGAGAAGTTAAGTGGGAAAGGTAAGGTTTAATCTTCTTTTACATGTATTATGGATGGTTTGAACGTGTTGTAGTGTGTAGAAATGAATGAAATTCATGGAACCATATGTGTAGGTGTTGAGCCGTGTAGGAACTGTTCTATGTAGGAATGATGAACTAAATTTACTTAGTATTTTTGGTTGTTGTTGTTGTGGATTCTATGATGCAAATGAAGGTTTAATGGTTCAAGTTGGAGTTGTAATTGTTTTTGGGCTGTTGTAGAAGCTAATATGATGTTAATATAGTTTCTTGCATTTGTGTAAATGATGTTGTTAACGTGTGGTTGTTGGCATAGTTCACGAATTTGGAAGAAAAGAATGTGTTGTGTTGTGTTGCTCTTGTCGAGTTTGGAAGATTTCGGGTGGTGTTGTATGTTGGTTGGGCTGTTTTGAATATTGTGCGGGTTGTCTGAAGTGTTCTCGAGGCTTGTTTGAATGGTCTCGGGTTAGTACTTGAACGTGTGATCATTGGTGTTGGCTTGATTGTATATGGTTGACTTGAATGTAATTGGAATGTCGTCGAATTTTGTAGAAAGGAGTTACTAACGTTAGAATGCGTTTTGAATTAATTGTTGATGTTGTTAATATGGTTGTTGGTATTGTTGTTGATGATTTGGCCGAGTTGAATTCTCGGGGTTTGTTGAATTTATAAAGGAAATGCTGTCCGAATTTCTACAAATGAAGTGCTAGCTTAGGATCGAATTCCTAAGTACCTATAGCTAATGTTTGGTATCTAATGACGTTGTTGTAGATCTTGGGAAGCCGAGACCTAAGTTCGGATTAACTTAGGGAGCGGACAAGGTATGTAAAGCCTATGCCTTCTTTCTTTTGGCATGTCTTAGATGTAAGTGAGATACGATACGAGCCTTGGGGTAACTCTATTCATAAGTTCCGAACATGTTTATGACTCTTATTCACTTCTTGATATTAGCATTCTTAATATAGTCGAGCTATTGCCCTCGAGTCTTTTGTATGATTGGAGAGTACATGATGCATAGAGAGATCCTATTCCCAAAGGATTCTATAATGAATAATGTCCGTAACTTTCATAGGCGCCCTCGGATTGCTTTGATACGTCGTAGAGGATTCTATAACGAATAATGTCCGTAACTTTCATAGGCGGGCTCGGACTGGGTTGATACATGTCTAGGATCCCTGAGACTTCCCTTAATACAGCTTATAGCGACATTTAGAAAGAACTTAATCGGCTATCGTTTTAATACTCGAGCGTTGATTACTTACTTACCTATCGAGTCTCAAAAGATGATTTTATATGCATATGGCTATTCACTATTACATTTGTGCATTCTTGTTTTCGCATCTTTCTCCGAGTCCCGCACTAGCGG
Organism: Lycium ferocissimum; assembly: GCF_029784015.1. NCBI lineage: Eukaryota > Viridiplantae > Streptophyta > Magnoliopsida > Solanales > Solanaceae > Lycium > Lycium ferocissimum. The sequence goes on along the minus strand of NC_081345.1, from coordinate 35,002,942 downwards.
GCCGGGTACAGTATATATATATATGTATATCACGGAGTTATCTTTGTGTTACGGAGTTATCTTTGTGATACGGAGTTATGCTGTGTTACGGAGTTATGCTATGATACGGAGTTATCTTTGTGTTACGGAGTTATCTTTGTGATATGGAGTTATCTTTGTGTCCCGGAGTATCTTGTGTTATGGCGCAAAGACGGGGTGGCGACCATGTTCACCGAGTCTATAATGGGCGGATATATGTATATGATATTGACATGCATGATTTGTATTTCAAACGTAAGCATTTTGGTATTAAGTTTGTGTGCTCACTTTAAATACTTCTTACTTTGGTTATAACCCATTTACGTATTTCATGCTTTATATACTCGGTACGTCTCGTCGACCCCCCCCCCTCTTCGGGGGTTGCGTTTCATGCCGCGGTACGGACGCTCGCTTTGGTGATCCGCCCGACTTAGGATATCTATTACGCCTATCTTGGAGCGCTCCTTGTTTCGGAGCCTATACCTTGGTACGGACACTTTCGTTGTATATATATACGTACATTCGGGGGTACGGCGGGGGCCTGTCCGTCATATGATGCATTGTTACTCTTAAGGTACGTAGACATATGTGTGGGTTGTGAATAATTCTTGTTCGGTTGTGTACGTATGATTTATGTTTTGGGCGGTCCCGTTCGCCGTAGCACTATCGCTTGCGTATGTATATATGTTTTGGGATGCTTGCATGTTATGATAGCCTTCTTAAACCCCACGTGCGTTATTATACTGTTGAAAGTTGTAACCACCGGGGACGAGTAGTGATATATATGCGTATATGCGGCGGTTTTGAGACGACGTCTTGCCTTTGTATATGTATAAGTTCTTAGTATGCTAGTTGTGGTGACTATAGTAAACGGGTGTGTACGAGTGTCGGCTCGGGCACTAGTCACGGCCTACGGGGTTGGGTCGTGACAAAAGTGGTATCGAGGCGGTTCATCCTCGGGTGTCTACGGACCGTGTCTAGTAGAGTCTTGTTTATCGGTGTGTTGTGCACGTCTATAAACGGGAAGCTACGGGACATTTAGGATGTTATATATTTCTTGCTCTAGATCGTGCGATAGTTTGTATTATCGGGATAATTCCTCCCCTAACGGATTATTATGTTTACGGCAATGCCTCCAAAAGCGGCGGTACCCGGAGAGCAAGTCGGTAGCTAGAGAGACTAGCCAGGCCCAGAGAGTTACTAGGGCCCGTGCCCGGCTTATGCACGAGGTTGTGCTCCGGTCGGCGAGCTGCGCTGCACCGCCGCTACCGAGGAGGAGCATAGGGCGGCGGCAGTTTGCGGATCGGCGGCTCCGCGCCGGCTCTCGAGGTTCCGGTGCCGAGCCTCCAGCTCCTCAGCCGGGGGCGGAGGATAGGGCCATGAGGGATGCGGTCCAGTTGCTGACCAGATTAGTGGCAGGGCAGGCTCGCAGGCACGGATTAGGAGGTGACTATGCAGACAGACATGATAGTTTGAGGGCCCGTGATTTCTTGACTTGTAATCCTCCAGAGTTCTACGGGTCAAAGCCCGGGGAGGATCCCCAGGAGTTTATTCGACGGATGCGGCGCACGGCGGGGATAATTAGAGCACGAGGGCGGGTACATCGGCTGGCTTCATATCGATTACGTGATGTGGCGGTTAATTGGTATGAGTCCTGGGAACTGTCTAGGGGCGAGGGTGCTCCTCCAGCGGTGTGGGATGAGTTTACAGAGGCCTTTCTTGGCCACTTTCTACCTCCGGAGATGAGGCGAGCCAGAGTTGATAGAGTCCTACATCTGAGGCAGAATGGCAGGAGTGTTCGGGATTATAGCCTTGAGTTCGATTCGTTGGCTAGACATGCACCCACTATTGTAGCTGATATGGCTGATAGGGTGACCATTATGTTAGGGGGCTGGATCATTACTTGGTTGATAGTTGCATGATAATGGCTTCTCAGCCCGGTATGGATATTGCTCGAGTGCATGCCTATGCACAGGGGATGGAGGATCGACATAGAGGGCGCCAGCCCGACAGAGATCATGACAGGGGTCAGCATAAGAGAGCTAGAGCAGCTGGGTATTCTGGCGAGTTTCGGCGGGCGACCTCGGCGCGATATAGTAGATATCCCTCTCGGCCCGGCACGGAGTGCACCACCGTAGATTCCTTTGGTAGGAGATTTGATAGCACGGGGTATTCGGGGGCGGTCGAGCTCCCGGGGCTTCGAGCTCGCGGGTGAACGAGAGGTTCCGGTCGGTCGAGACCACCCATGCCTCGGTGTTCTCATTGTGGGAGAGCATCGTTAAGGGGGTGTTATCGTGCTACGGGTGCTTATTTTTCTTGTGACCGTCGAGGCCATATTGTGAGAGAGTGTCGGTTTGGGGGTAGTCCGGGTGGTGCGGCTCGGCCCTCTTGGGTCGATTCTTTGGTTCATCTTCCTCTTACTACAGCTATGCGCCTATGGGGCGGGGTATCGACACCGGCGGCCGCGGTAGAGGTCGTGGCGGAGCTTCCGGTTCTAGCGGTCCCTCGAGCCGGCATATATGCCTTGGCTGGCCAGACGGATCGAAGGCGTCACCAAATGTGATTACGGGTATACTATTAATCTTCTCCCGAGATGTATATGCATTGATAGACCCGAGCTCTACTTTATCGTATATTTCTCCCCTTTGTCGCTAGTAGAATTGGGATAAAACACAGGCCGATAGAACCGTTCGAGGTAGCTACACGGATAGGAGATGCATTTATAGCAAGGCAGGTATATAGAGATTGTTCGGGGATTATATGTGGCCATTGCACCAAAGCAGATCTGATAGAGCTGGATATGACTGAATTCGATGTTATTATGGGTATGGATTGGCTAGCTTCTTGTTATGCCAACGTTGACTGTCAGAAGAAGGTAGTTCGCTTCCAATTTCCAGGAGAACCAATTATAGAGTGGACGGAAAATACAGCATCGCCGAAGGGTAAGTTTATTTCATACCTCAAGGCGAGGAAGATGGTTAGAAAGGGGTATATCTATCATTTGGTTCGTGTGCATGACTTGGAAAGACGGAGGCGCGGCTGCGGTCGATCCGTAGTCAATGAATTTCCGGATGAACTTTCGGGTCTTCCTCACGAGCGGGAGATAGAGTTCACTATAGATGTGATGCCGGATATGCGGGCTATATCTATTCCTCCTTACGGGATGGCACACAATTGAAAGAACTAAAGGAGCGGTGAGGGATTTGTTAGAGAAGGGCTTCATTAGGCCCGGACCGTCACCTTGGGGAGCGCGGTATTATTCGTGAGAAAAGAAAGATGGGTATTTGCGGATGTGTATTGATTATAGGCGGTGAACAAGGTAACTATAAAGAATAAATATCCTCCCCGGGATTGATGACTTATTTGACCGATTTGCGGGGTGCTAAGTGTTTCTCGAAGATAGACTGCGATCGGGCTATCACCCAGTGCGGGTAAGAGAGGTAGATATTCCAAAGGCGCATTGAGACCGATATGGGCACTATGAGTTTAGGGTGATGTCTTTTGGGGGCGACGATGCTCCGGCGGTGTTTATGGATACGATGAACCGAGTATTCAAGCCGTTCCTAGATATGTTCGTGATTGTATTTATTGATGATATCTACGGTCTATTCACGATCGAAGAGGAGCGTACGGATCATACGAGGGCGGTACTTGGGGTGCTCCGGCACCGAGAAATTGTATGCTAAGTTCTCTAAATGTGAATTACGGTTGACTTCGGTAGCATTCTTGGGGCATATTATCGGAGTGATGGCCTTCGGGTGGATGCGCGGAAAATTGAGGCGTAAAGACTTGGCCTGAGACCTCGACACCTCTTGGGGTACGTAGTTTTACGGGGTTAGCGAGGATATTATAGGAGATTTGTGGAGAAGTTTGCTTCGATTTCGGCGCCTTTAACGAGGCTAACGCGAAGGCGGCTAAGTTCCGGTGGAGCGATGCTTGTGAACGAAGCTTCCGATTCTTTGAAAGAAAAGTTAACCACGGCTCCGAGTTCGACTCTTCACGAGGGACCGAGATGGTTATGTCATTTATTGTGATGCTTCGGTGTTAGGTTAGGTTGTGTATTAATGCGGCATGGCGAGTTATAGCCTATGCCTCCGGCCGGCTCGAGAACGCGACGAAAGAAATTATCTTACTCATGATGCGGAGCTAGCGGCGGTAATTCACCTTGAAGATATGGAGACACTATCTATATGGCGTCCATGTTGATATTTATACGGATCACAAAAGCCTCCGGTATATCTTTAAGCGAAGGAGGTGAATTTGCGGCGAGGAGGAGGTGGCTAGAGTTCTTTGAAAGACTATGATGTTGACATTCTATATCATCTGGGAAAGCCAACGTTGTAGCGGATGCGCTCGGCGCCGTAAGTCTATGGCAGCTTGACGGACGTGCAACCAGAAAGGAAAGAAATGGTTCGTGAGATTTATCAGCTAGCTAGTCTTGGGTCGTCTGGCCGATTCTGGAGATACTTGGGGTTTACGGCGAGAGGTTCTTTGAATCCTCGATTATGAAAGAGGTAAGCGGCGCGATATGAGGACCATTTGTTCGGCACGGTATAGGGATACAACCCTTGAAAGGGAGAAGACCCCATTCGAGATTACACCTGATGGAGTACTACTGCATAGGGGCGGATTATGTGTGTGTACACACGAGGTTGCGAGGCTGCGGCGACGGGTTATGGGAGAGCACATTATGCCGTTATTTTGTTCATCGGGATCAACAAAGATGTATCATGACCTCAGATGCTTGTACTGGTGGGATGGTATGAAGAGGGACATAGCAGAGTTTGTTGCTCAGTGCCCAAATTGCCAACAGATTAAGTGTTATATCCCGTATTTTGTACATTGGGATAATCCGGGTTAGCCATGATAAGTTAGGGGCAAGACCATTTCGGGATACGAAGTCGAGACTTTTGACCTTCGATTTTGTTTTAAGTCACAAGTTGCTCATAAATTTGATGGCATGGAACATTTAAGAAAATTTGGGGCTAAAAGTGAAATATTAGAAAGTTGGTAAATCATGAAAATTGGCCATGTTGGCCATGTGGCTTGGAAATGGTCCCCACACATTTTGTGGCCAAATTTAATTGGTCCAACCCATGTGTGGGCCGTGGTACACATGGATGAATTGTGTATGCATATATTGGATGAGGAACAAGATTAATTCATCATTTTTATCTCTCTAGAAACTTAGAGAAATATGAAGAACAACCAAGGGGTTGTTCGGCCATAGCTGGCCAAATTTGTCCATGAGAAATTGATGAGGAAAAGTTATTTTCTTCTAGGTTTTCTACTATTTGGAAGGTCCTAAACAACATGGAGTTGTTGTTGAAGCAAGCAAAGCGTTTGTTCTTGAAGTTTTCATCCTAGTCGAATGGAGAAGATGGATGGAAAGAGGTGAGGTTTAGTCTTCTTTACATGTTTTCATAGATGTTTGTACATGTTGTGGTATGTGGAAATGAATGAAATTCATGAAATTATGCATGTAGAAGTGTAGCCGTGTGTGTGTGTGGGGCCGTGTACAAGTGTGTGTTATGTAAGAGTGGTGAAGTAATTGTAGTTAACATGTTTGTGTGTTGTTGTAAGGTGTAGAAATGAATGGAACTCATAAAATATTGGAGTTGATGTTTGGCCGTGTATGTTGGATTTGGCCGTGTGTGTTGTGTTGTGTAGTAAGTGAAGAACTAATTTGTTTAGCGTTTGGTTGATGTTGTTGTGGATTTATGATGAACAAAGTGAAGAACCAATGAATTAAGTTGAAGTCAAAGTCGTGTGTGGGCTGATTTTGGAAGCCAATGTGAATCAAATATAGTTTCATGGATTTATGGAAGATAATGTTGTCAATGTGTGAATTGTTGGTATGGTTGATGAAATTGAAAGGAAGAAATGTGTTGTTGATTATTTCCTTGAACTTAGAGGATTTCGGGTGAAGTAGTATATTGTTGGATTGCTTTGAATATTATACGGATTGTTTGAAATGTTCTTGAATCTTGTTTAAATGGTTTGGATTAGTACGTGAACGTATGAATATTGATGTTGGTTTGATCGTATGCGGTTGATTTGAATGGAAATACAATATCGTCGAATTATATAGAAAAGAGTTACTAATGTTAGAATGCGTTTGAATTCATTATTGATGTTGTTGGAATAGTTGTTGGTATTGTTGTTGATAATATTGGCCGAGTTGAATTCTCGGGGATCTTTGAGTTTATAGGGGAAGTATTGCCCAAATTTCTGTAAATAAAGTGTTGGCTTAGAATTGGATTCCGAGGTGCCTATGGCTAATGTTTGGTGTCTAATGACGTTGTTGTAGATTTTGAGAAGCCGAGACTTGAATTTGGATTAGCTTAGGAAGCAAACGAGGTATGTAAAGCTTATCCTTCTTTCCTTTTGGCATGTCTAGATGCAAGTAAGTTATGATGTATTATGAGCTTAGGGGAAATTCTATTCGTAAAATCCGAGCATGTTTACGATGCTTATTTGCTTCTTGATGTTGGCACCTTTATGTGGTCAAGCTATGGTTTATATGTCTTTGTATGATTGTTTACCAATGTTGCATAAAAAGTTTTGTTTTCAAAAGAGTTTTGTAACTACGAACGTCCGTAACTTTCACAGACAAAACCGGATTGCTTTGATATGCTCGTAAATGATTCCATAACGTATAATGACTTTAATTTTCATAGGCGGGCTCGGATTGGGTTGACGCTCGTCCGTGGGACGCGACTTTCCTTTGTACGTTTTTGTTTGCTAACGACTTTTTGAAAGAACTTAATATGACTACCTTTCCGACCCCGGTATGATTATATATTTATTTGTTAGTGACGAAATGATGATTCGTATGCTTATGATTGATACGTAGCTATGGTTTGAAGTTCGGTTTGATATGTTCTAAGTGATATTCGGAAGAAAATTTAATTTGACTATCTTTCTTGGTTTTGTAAATGATGGTTCGTTTTGATTATCTGAAATTGGGTCTTTGTAAGTGTTTTGCATTGCATATGGTTTCCCGAAGACTCGGTTCGTGCATACTATGTTACTTCATATTCGGAAGTCCGGCCGGTATGTTTCGTGCGCACTATATGATACCGGGTATGATGTGTCGGTTCGCCGAGACATGCATGGGGGCGGTTACTTACGATGTATATGTGATATTGCCCATTTGGATTTTTGACCGCGGTATGTGATATTATCGTGCCACTGAATTTTTGACCGCGGTATGATGATGTTTTAGAAGTATGATGGACTTTTGATGCGGTATGTGATATTGATGTGATTTTTGACCGCGGTATGTGATATTGCGCATTTGGACTTTTGGCGCGGTATGTGGGTTTCGGAGATATGAAGTCTTACAGGTAGAATGTGTTATGGATATGATGACGGGCGGGCGACCATATTGATAATGATATACATGCATGATTTGTATTTTGGAAAATAAACACTTTGGTATTTTGGATTTGCACTTACTTTACGTAGCACGTAGGATACGAAGTTTGATGTGATATGATAATATGATAAGATGATGATATGATGATTTTGTTTACGGAGCCGGTGGAGGGCAAACCGGGATGCGTTATATGTTATATATATGTAATTCCAATATGATCGGTTGGTATCGGAGCCGGTGGTGGGGCAAACCCAATGGTGGGGCAATCCCGCATTGGTTTAGGCAAATCCACATCGGATAATGTCGGCTCATATGATATGTTCTATTTTACGGTATATATGAGACGATGTCAAATATTTTTTCAAAAGAAAGCTAGACATTTTGGCATTCTGATGGTTATATTTGTCTTCTGTACCGCTTATGTATGGTTTGTACTTCAAATGCACGTACTTTGGTTTCCGGGTTGTTATGCTCACTTTCTGTACCCCCTATTTCGATTATGATCTCATTTTTCGTATTTCACGCTTTGCATACTCAGTACATATTTAAATGCGACCCCGCTTTCTTCGGACATGCTTGCGTTTTCATGCGCGGTACCCGCGGATGGTAGGGATGTTAGCGGAAGATGTTCCGGCTAGATTGGCGAGCTCCATTTCCTCCCGAAGTCTTTGCCGAGTCGGAGTGCTTTGTATGGTATTTGGAGTTAAGGTAGAACTTTGCGAACGAGTGTCGTGTGTATGATATGTCGGTTTTGTAAGCGGCTATGTAAGCCGATATTTCGTTGTGCATTATATTACGAACTTCATATGTTTACAGATTTCATACGATGCTAGTTTTATTTGATTGGACAAAGATGAAAGGCATGTTTGTTTTTAGAAAATTTTCATTATATACTTATGTCATGTTTTGCGGGCTCAGTATGGTTAAGAGTATTACGAGAGTCAGCGGGTTTGCTCGGCCTTAAGTAAGGGCCGGGTGCCCATCACACCCTGTCGGAAGTTAGGGTGTGACAAATTGGTATCAGAGTAGTTCGTCCTAGGGGTTGTCTGCGAAATCGTGTCCAGTAGAGTCCTGTTTATGGTGTGAAGCGCGCCACATTTATAAACAGGAGGCTACGGGGCATCTAGGGTGGTTACTCTTCTTTCACATCGAGATCGTGCCGTAGGAGCCAAGTCATAGGGAATGAGACTTGATACTAACCTTTGATTTCGACGGAGAAGAATGACATCGATAGAAGAAAGTGATTGAGGATGTTGGAAGTTACAAAAGTACGCGAGGGTAAGCAAAGGTATGAAAGATATATGTCGGGTAAAGATGCGAAAGTACGATTGAGACACAAGTTGAAGATTAAAAGAGAAAGTAGACAAGATTTGGGGCATGTGAGGTATGTTCATCATTTTCGTACTGTTGATGATATTGGAAGCCCTGTGTGGCTGTGATATGATATATATATACATATATATGTTGGCCCCGTGAGGCACTGTTGGTATTTCCTGCGTGCAGGTTTTGGGATGGTAAGAAATATAGAGGAAACTCTGCCGAAATTTTCCCAGAAATAAAAAGAGAATGAGATATAGGTTTGTAATACGACTTGAAAGGTCGTGCTAATAGTAATAGTGAGAATAAGACAAGAGTACAGAGGGAAGGAATTGTGATGTATATGAATGTGTTGGTAAGACAGCTTGTGAGATATTAAGGATAAAGTTGATTAGAAAGGGTAGAAGGTTAAGGAGTGTTACATTATGAGATTGAATACGAACGGGACAATGTGAGTATAATGAAGATTGTTGTGGAAATAAGTAAAGCCCGGATGAAAGTGGCCAAGGCTATGATGTGATCTATGTAGCTAGAATACAAAAGGCAAGTGTGAGACGGAAAAACAAGCTATGGAACGAATAAGGAAGGGTTTGAGTTAAAGATTAGGAGACGACACGAGATAATGTGCCTAGAATGTTACAAGTTGAGTAAAGGGAATCACGAAAGGAAAGTTTAAGCGAGATATATTGGACCTTATCACATTATTCGTAAGGTAAGAGGGATGGAAAAGAAATATGGTTGGTAGAAGAGATCGCGTGCTATGGTAATAAAGAAACCCCGAGATCCTTAAGACCCTATGTGACTAGTTGAACATTCGAGGACGAATGTTCTAAAGAGGAAAGGATGTTATATCCATTTTGTATATTGGGATAATCCCGGGTTAGCTATGATAAGTTAGGGGCAAGACCGTTTCGGGATCGAAGTCGAGACTTGAGTTTGGATTAACTTAGGAAGCAAACTTGAGGTATGTAAAGCTTATCCTTCTTTCCTTTTGGCATGTCCTAGACCTTAGTAAGGGTTATGATGTATTATGAGCTTCGGGGAAATTCTATTCGTAAAATCCGAGCATGTTTCTGATACTTATTTGCTCTTGATGTTGCTTTACAACTTTATGTGGTCAAGCTATGGTTTATATGTCTTTGTATGATTGTTTACCAATGTTGCATAAAAGTTTTGTTTTCAAAAGAGTTTTGTAACTACGAACGTCCGTAACTTTCACGGACGGAACGGATTGCTTTGATATGCTCGTAAATGATTTCATAACGTATAATGACTTTAATTTTCATAGGCGGGCCTCGGATTGGGTTGACGCCTTCGTCGGTGGGTCCGCGACTTTCCTTTGTACGGTGCTAACGACTTTTGAAAAAAGAACTTAATATGACTACCTTTCCGACCCCCGAGTATGATTATATATTTATTTGTTGAGTCTGAAATGATGATTCGTATGCTTATGATTCCGATACGTAGCTATGGTTTTTGAAGTTCGGTTTGATATGTTCCCGAGTGATATTCGGAAGAAAATCTGATTTGACTACTGTCTTGGTTTGTAAATGATGGTTCGTTTTGATTATCCTATTGGGTCTTTGTAAGTGTTTTGCATTGCGTATGGTTTCCCCGACTCGGTTAAATTGCATACTATAGTTACTTATTATGCAGTCGGGCCGGTATGTTTCGTGCGCACTATATGATACAGTATGATGTGTTCGGTTCGCCGAGCCTCCAACTATAGGGCGAGGTACCGTGTATATGTGATATTGCGTTGGGTTTACGCGGTATGTGATATTACTTGCTGGATTTTTGACCGCGGTATGTGATATTGCTGTTGGACTTTTAATAGTGGTATGTGATATTGCCGCTGGATTTTTGACCGCGGTATGTGATATTGCCGCTGGACTTTTGACCACGGTATGTTGGGTTTCGGAGATATGAAATCTTCTGGAGTAGGATGTGTTATGGCGCCAATGACGGGCGGGCGACCATATTTTAAGAGCCCTATGCATGATTTGTATTTTGAAAAATAAACACTTTGGTATTTTGGATTTGCACTTACTTCGTATACGTAGGATACGAAGTTTGATGTGATATGATAATATGATAAGATGATGATATGATGATTTTGTTTACCGAGTCCCTCGGCTGGAGGGCGGGATGCGTTATATGTTATATATATGTATACCGGGATATGATCGGTTGAGTATCGGAGCGGTGGTAGGGCAAACCCAATGGTGGGGCAATCCTACATTGGTTTAGGCAAATCCCGCATCGGTAATGTCGGCTCATATGATATGTTCTATTTTCTGCGTATATGTGAGACGAAATATTTTTCAAAAGAAAGCTAGACATTTTGGCATTCGATGGTTATATTTGTCTTCGTACGCTTATGTATGGTTTGTACTTCAGATGCACGCACTTTGGTTTCCGGGTTGTTATGCTCACTTTCTATACCCCCTATTTCGATTATGAGTACATATTTCGTACTGACCCCCTTTCTTCGGGGGCTGCGTTTCATGCCGCGCAGGTACCAGCGAGATGAATAGGGGATGTTAGCGAAGATGTTCCGGCTAGATTGGCGAGCTCGGTTTCCTCACGAGTCTCTGCCGAGTCAGAGTGCTTTTGTATGGTATCTGGAGTTATGGTAGAGACTTTGCAGACAGTGTCGTGTGTATGATATGTCAGTTTTGTAAGCGGCTATGTAAGCCGATATTTCGTTGTGCATTATATTACGAACTTCATATGTTTACAGATTTCATACGATGCTAGTTTTATTTGATTGGACAAAGATGAAAGGCATGTTTATTTTTCTGAAAATTTTTCATTATATACTTATGTCATGTTTTGCGGGCCCAGTATGGTTAAGAGTATTACGAGAGTCAGCGGGTTCGCTCGGCCTTAAGTAAGGGCCGGGTGCCCATCACACCCTGTCGGAAGTTAGGGTGTGACATTAAGATCGAACATCAGAAGCCGGGTGGATTGTTACAGGAGATGGAGATTCCGACTTGGAAGTAGGAAGTAATTAATATGGACTTCATTACGGGTTTACCTCGCACTCACGGAAGTATGATTCCATATGGGTTATTGTAGATAGGGCGACAAAATCAGCCCATTTTCTTCCGGTCGGGACTACTTATTAATCGGTGAAAGACTATGCAAGGTTATATATTAAGGAGATAGTAAGACTTCACGGAATTCCCACATCTATTATATCCGACGGGGTGCCGGTTACAACTAACTTTTTGGAGATCATTTCGGGGAAGGATTGGGGACCAGTTGATGAGTCTTAGCACGGCATTCCACCCTCGGTCGACGGACGGAGAGGCGTACTACTCGGACGCTAGAAGATATCTTGCGGGCTGTGTTATTGATTTGGTAGTACAGGACGATCATTTGCCACTTGTTGAGCTTGCTCATAATAATAGCTACCATTCTAGCATCCAGATGGCACCGTATGAGGCTCTGTATGGCAGGAAGTGCTGGTCACCGATTGGTTGGTTCGATGTTGGTGAAACTAAGTTAATTAACCCAGATATGACTCAGCAAGCAGTTGATAAAGTGACTCATTCGGGGAGCGGTTATTAGCACTCGGAGTCGCCCGAAATCATATGCGGATAATCGACGTCGACACTTAGAGTTCAGTTGGTGATTGGGTATTTCTAAGTGTCACCCATGAAGGGTGTTATGAGATTCGGCAAGAAGGGGAAGCTCAGTTCGAGGTACATTGGACCTTACCAGATCTTCCGTAAGGTAGGCAAGGTTGCCTATGAATTAGACCTACCATCTCATTTGGGAGTATTGCATCCAGTCTTCCACGTATCAATGCTTCGCAAATGTATAGGCGATCCTTCCAGAGTATTTCCCATAGATGATATCCAGGTGACAGAGGAATTATCCTACGAGGAGCAGCCTATAGCCATACTGGATCGTCAGGTGAGAAGATTGCGTACTAAAGACGTGGCTTCCGTTAAGGTATTGTGGCGGAACAATAACAGGGAGGAGGTGACCTGGGAAGCCGATGAGGAGATGAAGAATAAGTATCCCTACTTATTTCCTATGCCTACAGGTAATTTACACTCCTTAATTGGTTATGTTGATTGATGAATGAACTGTATGTGATAGCTATAAAGGAACTCCCCGAAGTGCTTATAAGACCTGTAAAGACCAGTTTAACATTCGAGGACGAATGTTCTAAAGGGAAGAGGATGTTATATCCCGTATTTTGTACATTGGGATAGTTTAAGCTAATCGCGATAAGTTAAGGACAGACTATTTTGGAATACGAGGTAGAGACTTTTAACTTCCGATGTCGTCTTAATGCACAAGTTGCTTATAAATTTTATTGGTATGAAAATATCAAGGAAGATTAAAGATTAAGAAGCTAAATATTTCATGAAAAGGCCACATGTGGCCGTGTGGGCTCCCACCCATGGCTTGGCCAAATTTGATTGACTCAAGCCATGAGTGGGGCATGTGTCCACCTTGTATGAATTATATATAGATAAGTGATGACAAAGCAAGACAATTATTCATCATTTCACAACTTAAGAAACTTGGAGAAGAGAGGAGAAACATTCGGCCATGGCTAGCCGAAAGTTTGGTGCCCATGAATATTGATCAAGAAAATAATTTTCTTCTAGTATTCCAACCAATTGGAAGGGTCCTAAGTAACGTGGAGTAGTTGTTGGAGCAATCAAAACATCCATTTTTGCAACTTACAAACCCTAGCCAAGTTGAGAAGTTAAGTGGGAAAGGTAAGGTTTAATCTTCTTTTGCATGTATTATGGATGGTTTGAACGTGTTGTAGTGTGTAGAAATGAATGAAATTCATGGAACCATATGTGTAGGTGTTGAGCCGTGTAGGGGCTGTTCTATGTAGGAATGATGAACTAAATTTACTTAGTATTTTTGGTTGTTGTTGTTGTGGATTCTATGATGCAAATGAAGGTTTAATGGTTCAAGTTGGAGTTGTAATTATTTTTGGGCTGTTGTAGAAGCTAATATGATGTTAATATAGTTTCTTGCATTTGTGTAAATGATGTTGTTAACGTGTGGTTGTTGGCGTAGTTCACGAATTTGGAAGAAAAGAATGTGTTGTGTTGTGTTGCTCTTGTCGAGTTTGGAAGATTTCGGGTGGTGTTGTATATTGGTTGGGCTGTTTTGAATATTGTGCGGGTTGTCCGAAGTGTTCTCGAGTCTTGTTTGAATGGTCTCGGGTTAGTACTTGAACGTGTGAGCATTGGTGTTGGCTTGATTGTATATGGTTGACTTGAATGTAATTGGAATGTCGTCAATTTTGTAGAAATGAGTTACTAACGTTAGAATGCGTTTTGAATTAATTGTTGATGTTGTTAATATGGTTGTTGGTATTGTTGTTGATGATTTGGCGAGTTGAATTCTAGGGATTTATTGAATTTATAAAGAAATCTTTGTCGAATTTCTACAAATGAAGTGCTAGCTTAGGATCGAATTTCTAAGTACCTATAGCTAATGTTTGGTATCTAATGACGTTGTTGTAGATCTTGGGAAGCGAGACTTAAGTTCGGATAACTTAGGAAGCGGACAAGGTATGTAAACCTATGCCTTCTTTCTTTTGGCATGTCTTAGATGTAAGTGAGATACGATACGAGCCTTGGGGTAACTACTGTTCGCATAAGTTCCGAAAATACATGTTTACCACTCTTATTTACTTCTTGATATTAGCATTCTTAATATAGTCGAGCTATTACCCTCGAGTCTTTTGTATGATTGGAGAGTACATGATGCATAGAGAGATCCTATTCTAAGGATTCTATAATGAATAATGTAACTTTCATAGGCGGCCTCGGATTGCTTTGATACGTCGTAGAGGATTCTATAACGAATAATGTCCGTAACTTTCATAGGCGGGCTCGGACTGGGTTGATACATGTCTAGGATGTTATATCCTGTATTTCGTACATTGGGACAATCCGGGTTAACTATGATAAGTTAGGGACAAAGCCATTCCGGGATGCGAAGTCGAGATTTTTGACCTTCGATTTTGTTTTGAGACATAATGTGTTCATGAATTGGTTGGCATGGAACATTTGAAAAATTTGGGACTAAAAGTAGAATATTGAAAAGTTAGAAATTATTGAATTTTTGGCCATGTTGGCCATGTGGACTTGGAGTGGTGCCCTTGCATTTTGTGGCAAATTTAATTGAGTCCAACCCATGTGTGGGCCATGGACACTTGGATGATTCATCTAGGAGCTTAAAAGATGACTGAGTGTTCATCTTTCCTCATTTTACACTTAGAAAAAAAAAAAAAAAAAGAGAACTTGAAGAACAACCACCACAACCATTCGGCCAAGGCTCCCATTTTCAAGACCAAGATTTAACCATCCAGGTAATTCTTCCTAGCAAACCTACTAAGTGAAGGGTCCTCATCAACGTGGAAGTGTTGTTTGGGTCAACAAACCTCTAGTTTTCATCCTAGCTAACCCTAGCCTAGTTGAGAAGTTGAGGAAGAAAGGTAAGAATTAATCTTGTTTTATGTGTTATGAATGATGTGTGCATGTTGTAGTAGATGAAAATGGATGAAATTCAGGGAAAAATTGAGTAGATGGGGCCGGTATGGGTGGTGGCCGGGTTTGGTTTTTGGGGTTGCATTGTTGTAGAGGGAGAAAAGAATGGGAAACATCAACATATGTAGGGGAGGTTTTT